>NC_090247.1:29606660-29711660 GCF_037325665.1 Littorina saxatilis
ATCATGCACCCATTGCCCATGCACGCACATGATACTAATTCTGAAGGAGTCTATGTCGACCAAAAGAGGGGGATTCCCTGTAGGTGGAATTCCTGTAGTCATTTTAGCTGTACACAGGGAATCCCCAGGGGTGGAGTTCCTGTAGGAAAAGTATGATACCGCCCATCTCACGCCAAGCTCGAGACTGCTGTAAACCGATTTGAATTACCATAGCGTTACTTCCCCTTCCAAAATGGTGGTTCGACTGGAAAATCTGTTAGAATTCCTGAATTTGCGAGATTCCAAAAAAATGCCAAAACAGATGGAAAAACATCAAATTTTACCGATGTCGCTAAGTATCACCTGACTTTCAGCGAGATCAGCGAAACGCTACAGTAACTAAATCCATGGGGTTTCCCGGTATACAGGGAAAATCGCCTACAGGAACTCCATCTACAGGGAATCCCCCTCTTTCTGTCGACATAGATACCTTCAGCTATATACTAATGCATAATTATTACAGTTCGACTCTTTTCTTTTCATTTCATGAGCGAAAAGGTATTACAATTTATATATATATAATGTATTTTTACAACAGCATGATGGCTCATGTTTTGATTAATCTTCACCTGTTCACAATTTGGACTACATAGTCCGGATAATATGGGTCGTGTACAACCCAAGTATATATAATACTTTCAAAAAAAGATTCAACATAAAAAGTATGGGTCACACAAGACTCAAGCCATTCGAAGTAAAAACTTTTTACTGCAACCTTTGCAGTTTATGGGTACGTACATCTTACATAAGCCACGCAATCTGAGTAGGGATGTAAACCCATAAAATTCCTTCTTAAATTCCATATAGGTTGCACATGACCCATATTTTATATAATATCATCTGGACTAATTAAATTACCTCATCATTTAATTGTTTGTATACAAAGATGATCCTTGTTGAAAAACTAAAGAATTCTGTACTTACCAAGACAAGGACAGCACAAGTACAAATGTCATAATTTTGCATAAGGGGCCTTATTCTTCAGGACGAAAATAAAAGATGGATCAAAAAGCAAAAGTAAAACTAAAAGCAAAAGCAAATAAATAGAACCAACAAATTTATGAAAAAAGTGGAGACAAATCCAACTCAGATAAAGATAATCCTTTTGGAATTAGTCCATGGGTAAGACCTTTGGCATTTGAGGCTTCCCTCTGGGACCGCGGCATGTACATCCAAGAAGCCAATCGGCAGCTCCACAACACTACTGCTTATCAATCCCTAACGGAACCAACACTTCTGTCAGACAAAAAACTCATTGCCCAGACCATTAAAACTGCTGTCACACAAAACAAGCTTCCTCCTACTGCAAAACACTTGAACAAGTCTCAAGTTCAACAACCCAAATTGTATCTCTTGCCCAAGATACACAAACCTGACTCTCCAGGCAGACCTATTGTGTCCGCTTGCAGTTGCCCCACTGAGCATCTGTCTCAGTACCTCGACCATCTCTTGCAACCAATCGTTCAGACACTGCCTTCATACATCAAAGACACCACTCATGCGCTTCACCTTCTGGGTGAAATCAACAACAACCCTTCTTTTCATCCCAACCTTCTGTTCACCATGGATGTGTGTTCTCTGTATACCTCCATCCCTCATTCCGACGGACTTCAAGCACTTCAGTTCTTCCTGGACAATCGTTCTGTTCGCGACCCACCCACTCCCATCCTCCTCCGTCTCGCGGAGCTTGTCCTCACGCTCAATACTTTTGAGTTTGATGGACAAGTCTTTCATCAGATAAGTGGTGTCGCCATGGGCACTAAAATGGGACCTTCCTATGCTTGTCTATTCATGGGCCACCTGAAATCCCAGATTCGTTCCACTTACACTGGACCTCAGCCTGAACTGTGCAAACGCTACATCGATGATTGCCTCGGTGCCACCTCTCTCTCGTTGTCTGACCTCACTGATTACATACATTTTGTCAGTAACTACCATCCCTCCATCAAATTCACCTTTGATATCTCTCCTTCCGCAGTCGCCTTTCTGGATTTGAACATTTCCCTGTCTGATAGCATTCTTTCCACCAGTGTTCATTACAAAGACACTGATGCTCACACCTACCTTACTTTCCATTCCTCTCACCCTTCTTCCACCATCCGGAGCATTCCATTTTCCCAGTTTCTCAGACTGCGCCGCATCTGTTCTGACACAGATGACTTTGAAGAAAAAGCAGCAGAAATGTCTGACTTCTTCCTTCAACGTGACTACCCATCCAGCCTCTTGAATGTGGCCTTACATAAAGTTCGCTGCATACCGAGACAAGTAGCTCTGCAGCCATCATCCACCTCAGACAGATCAGACAGACCTGTGGCAGTTCTGACCCACCATCCCCACAACCTACCTGTTCGCCACATTTTGAAAACCAATTGGTTCATCCTTAAGTCTAGCCCCTCTGTTGGTGAAACGTTCAGCCTGCCACCCTTGTTGGCCTCCCGACGGGACTGCAACCTTCGAGACTCCCTGGTTCGATCCTCTCTTCGTTCGCCAGTTCCCCTACAACCCGGCACACACGCATGCCAGAACCCTCGTTGCCACACCTGCCCCCACATTTGCCATTCTACCACTCTGACCGGCCCCCAAAAAGATTTCAACATTAAACGCACGTTCTCTTGCACTAGCCGCAATCTCATCTATGCCATATCCTGTCTCAAATGCCCCAAAGTACTCTACATTGGTGAGACCGAAAGAACCCTCTCTACCCGCTTCACCGAACATCTGGCAGATATTCGGCATCGCCGCTGTAGGTCTGTTGCCCAACATTTCAACAGCAGCAACCACACCTCCCTGGATGCACGTGTGAAAGGTGTCTGGCAAATGTACAGCACCTCCACAGACAGAAAACAAGTAGAGTCCGATTTTATATTATTCCTGGGCACATCCACACCTGATGGTTTGAATGCGAAAATGTGATGTACTTGTATTCCCCAAACATACTGTGGATTTACAGTACGTGTGTGTGTGTGTGTTTGAGTGTGAATGTGTGTGTGTGTTTATGTGTGATTTCATGTGTTTGGTTGTGTGTGTGTGTGTGTGTGTGTGTGTATGTGTGCGTGTGCGTGCGTACGTTTGTTTCCCCCCCCCCTACCCCCTTTTTTAATTTTTATTTTTTTTAATTTTTATTTTTTTTATTTCCTCTGTCCCCACCCCCACCCCCCTTTTATGAATGTGTATCACTTTTAGTCTAGTATGCCTGTGCCCATGACATCATCCAACCACTTCTCTCCCCTTTCATTCATTTCCGTTCCTAGAGTTCCTTCCCTTTTTTGCGTGTTTCCCCTCCATTTTCTTTCAAACCTTGTTCGTTCCGTGTTGCGTCTGCTTTTTGTTCTTTTGTGTTCTTGTTTTTCCTGATGAAGCTTCCATAAGCGAAAATTCGTATCGTCTTGTCCCGTTCTTGTATTGGTGAGTACAGTATTCCTTTGTTTTTTAACTTTGTTCATCTTACCACAGTCACTTCGTTGTTTAGATTTGAGGCTTACATAAAATATTAATTATAAACTGACAAAAGTTTCAGAGATACAGACAGTTTCATGAGGCTCATCCATCCATGACCCAGGAACCATGGTGTAGATTACGTAACCAGGTATTAGGGCTATAATTCTGGCAGTAGATTGCTGTCTTTAAGGCCAAACAAAAAAAATAGTCTGTTTACGGTAACATAGGCAAAAAAAATAGGGTCGGTGGGTCGGGAAATGTTTGTTTTTTTCCCCTAAAAAACATATTTTTAAGTTAATTTGCCAAAAAACAAAGATTTTTTTCTTTGTTTTTTTCTCCCCCAAATGCCAATAAAAAAGTCTTAGGGTCGCGCTAAAAAATAGGGTCGGTCGGGATACCGTAAACAGACTTTTTTTTTTGTGCCTAATTTTGTTATTTGCTTCATACAGTACATGTTGTTGTATACATGTTTCAATGAGGTGCTTCTTTCTGTAGTTTTGTTCTTTTAATCACATTTGTCTTTGATGTCACAGGGATCTGGGCCGATGACAGTGATGATGAAGGTGGAAGTTCAAGACCTGGTTTTGGAGGAAGACAGAAGAAGAGCCAGGATTACACGTCTGGCATCAATTTCATCAGCGGCGGATTTAAAAAGACGGCCAAAGCAGAAGCCGAAGAGGCTGAAAGCAAATCATCAAAGGCAATTTATAAATTTCTCCCCGTAATTTGTATGACACAAGTGTTAAGCTGAGAGCTAGAGATAGTTTCATGCACATTTTAGAGTTTCATGCCTTTTATATTGTTTCATGCACATGAGTAGAAGTAGAACTATCTTATAAAATGCTGGACTTTGGCATAAGGAACTGAGGCAATTTATGTAGCTGCAGTGGTGCCCCCCTCTTTTAAGATCTGAGGTCTTGGAATACATTTTTAGAATGGAGGGTCTTAAAATGAGTGTCCACTGGAAAAAAGAAGTTCTCTGAACAATGTGTTAATATACTGCTTAAATACTAAACATCTATAATACTTGATAGTATGAAATACTGTAAACTACCTTGTATAAGCCCACCCCCCCCTGCACACAAAAGTGACCTTAAAGTTAGGGGTGGGCTTATACAAGGTACTACCCCCCTGTGCAAAACAATAAAGATGGGGTTAGACCTGCATTTTGAAGTTCATAACAAGCTCTCTCTCTCTCTCTCTCTCTCTCTCTCTCTCTCTCTCTCTCTCTCTCTCTCTCTCTCTCTCTCTCTCTCTCTCTCTCTCTCTCTCTCTCTCTCTCTCTCTCTCTCTCTCTCTCTCTCTCTCTCTCTCTCTCTCTCTCTCTCTCTCTGAGTCTCTCTCTCTCTCTCTCTCCCAAACACAAAACAACAATACCAATTGTCTAAGTTTACGTCATAATTCTAATTGCTAAAGTTAGGTCAAAAGCGAATAACACAAAACTGCATGCTAGACTTGACTGATAGGCCTATCACACAGTATCAGTTCATAACATTAAGGCATAGGCACACACACAACGAAGAATAATAGAAGAAAATTAATTTTTATGTTTTTGGTAAAATTAAAAAGTGGGGGGTGGGCTTATACAAGGTAGTAGGGCCTTTACACAAAATTCGTCCAAAAGTGGGGGATGGGCTTATACAAGATACTGGACTTATACAAGGTAGTTTACAGTACATATCTGGTGTAAACAAGTGTTTATATGGTTGACAGCAGTGATTACAGATCTTCGTTTATTTTGTTACAGGACCCTGAGGAAGGTTCATCCTCCCTGTTCACAGGTCGTTCACAGAAAAAGGGATCTTCCAGAGAAGGGATGAGGTTTCTCAAAGGACACACTGAAACCAGGTACGGTTTATATTTTTTCTTCCGGTCAGAGTGGGGCAGGGATGTTTCTAGGATAAGTCTTCTTTAGCAAATTTGCAGAAATGGCCATAGAAGTTTTGAAAGTTTTTGGCAGTCCTTTGCATCAGCTAAGCCCTGATCAAATGATTTATGATGGTAACATTTTGGGTGATTTGAAGTAAGTGTTGGTGTTCCGCAGACTGTAGACACCAAGCAATGTCTCAGATTGGGTAACTGAGAAGAGGACAGCTACTCTTAACAGTGTGCAGTCAATGATTGATAGGGCATAGAAATGATGTGTACGCTTTCTTTTTTACATTGAATTTGCAAGACTATAGTACTGACTAACTTCTCTGTTTAGAAAACCTGTGTGTATTAATTTTGTATTATATTTCAGATGTATTCATGTACTTCTAGAATTCATATACTTCTAGAATGAAGGGGCATTAATTGCCAGTGTTGTTGCCAGGCCTCGGTCTTCGGTCTCTGACCCATTCCTGTCTGATTTGACGCATTGGACCTAGCCTTGTCCGGTCGATGGACCCATAGTTTTTACGTTTTGGTGGTCAACTGACCGATACATATTCGTACAATGCGGACAAGGTATGCAGTGAATGGAATTGGAGTTGCAAAGTCGGAAAACAAACCCCGATCGAAATGCTCATGTTCGCTACGAGTGAAAATGCACTCGGTGCCGAGTCCGTGTTTGTCGTCATTGACACTCGAGGCTGCGTTTACGGAAATACCCGATCCAGCCGGTGTACCTATTTACCGAAAACGGCGCAAACAGCGGAAAGTTCATCAATATAATACTACGACATTGTAATGCGAAGATCAGGCAGGATCCCTACATTCGCACACCGGGCACTGCCAAAAATCAGCAAATGAGCGCCATACACTAATTTCTGTGAGAATCAGATAATAAAGTGTTATCATTGTTCAATGGCTTTATTGTCTTTTTTGCGTAAAAAGATACATTGAACTCCGGACTGTAAGTTATTTTGCATTGCATGTATCAAAGGTATGGCGGTATAATTTGGACCTATTGTTTTTTTTAAAGCCAGGACATTTGGACCTTTTTTTTTTTTTAGGGAGGTCCAAATGACCTATTGTCTTCTTAGGCTGGCAAGAACACTGAATTGCGTATTATATTTCAGATGAGTTCATGTACTTCTAGAATGTAGGTGCAAGACAGGATACATTAAATATAATATTGCAATTTCTGTGTTCAATGATGAGTATTTGAAAGAAATTTGTTTAATTTAAAAGGATCTGACACCGATCAATGCACAGCGAAGTGACGATTGCGAACAAGTTCCGTAACTCTTATCTTCTGGGCCTTACCTCCCCCTGTTTTCATGATCCCCCTAAAATAAATGAGTTTGCTTGCCCTCGTGTCCTTCGTCTTTTTCTTTTGCTCCTGTGTCATTATGATGTCAAATCTACAATAACGTCACGGAACACATAAAAGAAAGTCCATGTTCCAAGACGTTCCACCTATTTCAAGTCTCGGTTACTATGCTTGCCAAGAATCTTTCATTCTTTGTGCGTGGTTTTGAGTGCGTGTTCGTTTCTGTGTGTGTGTGTGTGTCTGTCTGTCTGTCTGTCTGTCTGTCTGTATATATGTGTGTGATTGTGTGTGTGGGTGTCTGTATGTGTATATGTATGTTTGTGTGTAAGTATGTGTGTGTGTGTGTGTGTGTGTAATAATTACATGTGATGAGCGTATCTTTTATGACACAAAAAGAAATAATTAAGAACTGACTGTTCAAGCAAATTGCTGTAAAGGTTTTCGAAAAAAAAACCGGGTACAGCTAATCTGATGTATAAAGCTGGTTGCTGTCTATGTGTGTACGTTTGTGTGGTGGGTATGATTACGATAGGCTCCGAAAAGACCACATCGATTTTGACATGAATTGCAGAGTATGTTTGTTGCCGTTCGAGGCGTGTCCTAGGGTACTTTTGTTTCTCTCTCTCTCTCTCTCTCTCTCTCTCTCTCTCTCTCTCTCTCTCTCTCTCTCTCTCTCTCTCTCTCTCTCTCTCTCTCTCTCTCTCTCTCTTGACTCTCTTTCTCTCTTGACTCTCTCTCTCTCTCTCTCTCTCTCTCTCTCTCTCTCTCTCTCTCTCTCTCTCTCTCTCTCTCTCTCTCTCTCTCTCTCTCTCTCTCTCTCTCTCTCTCTCTCTCTCTCTCGTTCTCTTTCGTTCTTCACCAGTACACGATCTGGTCGTCATCCAACCATGTTCAATAACAAATTCAGGAATTATCATTTTCAGAATATTCTTTGTGGTATGTGCTGACGTGGGTTTTCGGTCCTTTTAGTCTGTCATTGAACATTGTATAGCAAGTCACTCAGAAGAAAAACTGCAGTTTTGTTGTGTTTCTTTAAACCCTAACACAGGTAAGAAGTCTTACATTAGAAATTGTTTTCCTATTGTTCCCAAGCAAATAAGCGAAGGAGGAAAAAATATCCTGGTCACTGAAAACCAAACATTAAACTGGTAATACATGATGAAGATGACATGACCGATAAACGCGGAGCTGAAGAGGTCACACGGACCACACAACAACAGTCCGATCTCGAAATAGAAAGTTATGATGGTTTCCTCTTCGAGCAAATCTCACACATGATTATTGAACTCATCGCTACGCGCTTCGTTCAATAAAATATTTTCTCGGTTTGCTCAATAAATCTCTTAGCGCACTGTGATGTCTCAATAAATATAATGATAATGATAATAATAATGTCGCCCTGATAAGTCGAACGCCTTACGCTAGCGTGAGAGGTAAGCGCTCTAATTTCTAGGGCTATCCGTACGCTGCTATGGAACACTGTGCTTGGGTCTAAAATCTCTCTCAGCGATAAAGCGGTCACCCATGCTTTGTTTCAGTTAGAACTCCATCTACTAAGAAGCGATGTTTTTGAAGTGTTGCACCAGGTTTAAGCATCAGCATATCCGCATTCACATGAAATTGGTGGTGAATCGGTCAAGAAACGCTGGAGGTATAGGCAAAGGAAATGACGTTTGAGCGCTAAACCGTGTGAAACCTCGGTATTCGCGAAGCGATTGGCTAGAAATGGTAACCACAGATATGCCATGTACCAAAATTCAAAATGGGGTTAGGGTTACGTTTTGTAAACTTGTGCAAAAATGTAACCATCGATTTTTATTCTTTTTTGATATCTTATTGTGTAGACCCAGGTTTGTTTTATGTCAACTTTTCTGGAAAATTTAATGGTTCTATTAGCAAATATATTCAGTTGAAGTGAGCAGCTGGTCTAATTTTAGCACGTAAAACGTCATGTACATTAACGAATATTAGCCATTTCACAAAGAATGGTAACACTTATTCATAACAAAAACCATGATTTTTATGTGCACAAAGTCGGTATTTACGCCACACACAAAAACAAGTAGTTGTGATTTAATTAATCGGTTAGATACCATATCCAATAGCCTACCCTGATTTACAAAAAAAACTTGAAAAGTCAACATATTCAGGAGGCTGTATCTTAACAACGCTACGATCGATTTCTCTGGTTTTAACACATTTGTTTTATCAGACTTAAATTTTAAAACATACATCATGCAAAAAATTAGCGATTTTTTATGGTTGTTTAATTGGTGTCGGATGTCTTTAAGAGGGTTCTTAGAATTCTGCACGTACCCCCAAAATGTGTATGTCGTTTTTACTTTGACTAAGTGTGTCAACACTGTGTATTCTTTCTTTTCAGGGAATTTGGAAACTGGGAGAAACACACACGTGGTATAGGAGCAAAACTGTTGGAGAAGGTAATGGCTCATGAAGATCATATTCACAATTCAAATATCAACTATACATTCTTATTGTTTGACTTTTATTGGGAAGTTTTGTCGAAAATAGGAAGTTGTACTTGTGGGCATCTAAGGGTGTTTAGCACTGGAGTTCAGCCTAAACCCAGAGAATTGATTTTGTGTATAGAATGGGTGGACTCAAATCACTTTTCTAGCCATCAACAGCGTTTGCTCCCAAAACCAAAGGAGAGTGGGGGTAAAATAAAACGATCTTCCTAAAAAATAACACTTGGTTAAAGGCACAGTACGCCTCCCGTAAACCATCACAGATACTGTCAGGCTTTTACACACAGTACAAACACCCTTTCGTTTAAACACTCACCGCTTGAGAACATCCTAGGTGCCCTTACGTAGAGAGCGAGCAATTTTCAAAGAATACTCTGTATTTCATAAAAATAAAGGATAACATCACATTAGCTATAAAGTTTTGCCTTAATTCTTATCACAGTACACTTTCTATTGACATTAATTATTTATCCTTGCATTGGAACTTTGGCATAACACACCATTGTGTATTTCAGATGGGATACAAACCAGGAGCGGGTTTGGGGAAAGCCCTCCAAGGTATCACCACACCAGTGGAGGCCGTCAAACGAAAAGGTCGCGCCACAATAGGAGCGTACGGGTCTGAGAGGTCGGAGCGCTCGCTGAAAGATTACCCTGTGGTGGACGAGGAAGAGCAGGAGAGCAAAAAGTTTCAGGAGGACTTGCATCAGTGGAAGAGACAGCCAGAGGTATTATGACAGTCTTAATTGCTAACCACAATGTGACATAATTCAGACTGATAAAGTTCTGCAGCTCTGCTTTTCTCAAGATTGTAAATGGATTATTCTGTATTAAATTAAAATACAGGCGGGTTTTTTATGTGTGCTTTTAAAAAAAAAATTACAGATTTTCTGTTTTGGTGTGTACAATGTATAAACTTGGTTTAGTACTGCAGAAGAAATGTCACAGGAAACCAGAGGCAAGATTTCAAGTCCTCTTTTAAATAACCGTTGAGGAGATGATTCTTTATTTATTATAAGGGACTTGGAAAAAAGACTGCATGGATGGCGCTTGTGAGTGTTTGTGTGAGAGAAAGAGGAAGATGGGAGGATTACCTTACAGTTCGACAATAATTATCCTGAGGTTGCATCAATGTAAACTCTGTTGGTTTTACAGATACAGACCAAGTACAATAATGAATTGAATGTCATTTCATTCTAAAATGACAAAAGCTAAGTGGGTTGTTTATGCATTTGTGTGCAGGTTAAGAAGGGGAAACCTAAGTATGTTTACAAAACCGCCCAAGAGCTCATAGACTCCGGATCAAAGCAGCGGAAAAAGACGACCAGTGCAGTGGGACCAAAGGTCAAGGTCATAGATATGACAGGCAAGGAAAAGCGAGTGTTATCAGGTGAGTTTGTTGACAAAAAATAATTATAATGGAACCTCCTTTTAAAGACCTTCAAAAATCTGAGAAAATCGGTCTTAAAAGGGAGGACGTCTTAATTAAAATGGGGGTATATTTAAAGAGGTTATGCACAGAAAGTCTAAGAAAACAGAGTCTTTAAAGGAAGGGAGTCTTGAAAGAGGGGCTCCACTGTATTTATCACACTTGGTTCAGTCTTTTGGGGGCCAGTCTTTATTTGTGCATTTGTTGGTTGCAGTTGTTTAAGTATCGTGTAATAGAATTGTACCAAAAAAAAGGGACAGAAATATAGAAATTGCACGCTCGCACATGTGCATTTATACACCTTGGATATACTTGAAACAGAATTGAAGGATATGCCAGCATTCTTTGAACCATATTTTAGTGTTGCAATATTTTATGACTGTGTGCATGATAATTTTAAGCCAAATGATGAAGTGGGAGGAGGGAGGGGGGGGGAGTGACTGTCAAAGTCCTAATGAGATAAGGTCATACAAGAAAATGCCATGGCCCATACTTGACCTCATGTTCACCTGCACGAAAAAGGGATGTCATTGGGAGAGGTGGATACGGTGGGTGGGGTGGTCTTTGGTCTCGTTAGACAGGTGGTCTTTGTAGAAAGGTGATTTAGTAAAAACTGTTTAGGATCCTTTGGGCAGGTCTTTATTGGCAGGTGGTCTTCATTGACAGGTGGTCTTCATTGACAGGTGGTCTTCATTGACAGGTGGTCTCCAGGGCAGGTTTGACTGTATTGTATTGTACTGCTTTCAGGTTACCATGCCATAGGCAAGGTGCATGACAAACCGGATGAGGAGGAGGATGTGGTGGAGAGGGGAGGAGTGCGATCGTTCGACATGCCTGAGCTGGTTCACAACCTCAACCTGCTGGTTGATATAACGGAAGAGGACATAGTGGTGAATGAACGAAGGTAAGGAATGTGTGTGGCTTTCTCCTGATTTAGCCCCTTGAAAGTTCTCTCCCCAAATCGGAGCGTGAATGCCTAAATGGCGGGAGGAAAAAACATCCGTAGCCCACAAATGTAGAAGGAGAAGAAAAGAAGAAGCCAAATGAAAGTGATGTCGTATACTGAAAGTAAAGTGAACATTTGAGATTCACTCAGTGTGTCCAAGATGATGCATGTTTACTCAGTTTTATGTAACAATAACATTGTGTTTTCAGGATGCGGCATGACGAGGACAGACGGGTCAACCTGAAGTTTGAAGAAGAACGACTGAAGACTGTGTGTGACCAAGATGATGCATGGTTACTCAGTTTTATGTAACAATAACATTGTGTTTTCAGGATGCGGCATGACGAGGACAGACTGGTCAACCTGAAGTTTGAAGAAGAACGACTGAAGACTGTGTGTGGCCAGGAGGAGAAACAGCTGAAGAAGCTTTCCGACCTGCTGGAGATTGTCAAGGGGTAACATGATTTCAGTATCAGTTACAGTGGAACCGCCCATTAAGGACCCGCCTCCCACCTGAAATATGAGACTTCCCCCTTTTTAAGACTTTGATTTTTCAGATGTTCTGTCCACATCCTTTCTAAATTTACTTCCATTCTAAGACTCCCCATTTTTAAGACCTGATTTTCTCAGATTTTTGAAGGTCTTAAAAGGGGGGTTCCACTGTACCAGTCACTGTGTCTGTTTATAAAAAGTTTAAAAAGAGAAAGAGAACAGTTTTGCTCGAACGCCTGACTAAGATTGTGTAGGAAAATCTCAGATGTGTATCCTATAATGTTTAAGCATTTTAAGATGTTTACTTCTGCACAGCATGCTTATATATATATTATTATTATTATATGAAGTCTTATATCGCGCGCGTATCTCCAGACTCGGACTCAAGGCGCAGGGATCTATTTATGCCGTGTGAGATGGAATTTTTTACACAAAACATCACGCATTCACATCGACCAGCAGATCGCAGCCATTTCGGCGCATATCCTACTTTTCACGGCCTATTATTCCAAGTCACACGGGTATTTTGGTGGACATTTTTTATCTATGCCTATACAATTTTGCCAGGAAAGACCCTTTTGTCAATCGTGGGATCTTTAACGTGCACACCCCAATGTAGTGTACACGAAGGGATCTCGGTTTTTCGTCTCATCCGAAAGACTAGCACTTGAACCCACCACCTAGGTTAGGAAAGGGGGGAGAAAATTGCTAACGCCCTGACCCAGGGTCGAACTCGCAACCTCTCGCTTCCGAGCGCAAGTGCGTTACCACTCGGCCACCCAGTCCTATATGACTAGATGAATACCCGGCTTCGCCGGGTGGATTGCGAGACAGAGTATGTAGCGTGGCAGTTCGCCGTCTTAGAGCACGTGTTGAAAATTTTCATCGACCAGTTTGTGCCCGGGGTCCACCTGAATATGCCCACCAAATTTGATGCAGATCCATCGAGAACTTTGGCAGTGCATCGCGAACAGACAGACACACAGATACACACACAGACAGTAGTCGTACCTACCATCTACTGCAGAGCTTCTGGGTAGACGACATTTCTGGTCTGCCTGTTTGGTGCCAGAATGGTCAGAGTATCTGCTCTTCCCGTCCGTGATGCTGCAACGTAGAACATACCGTGGTTGAAGCAACGCCCTGTGAGATCTACTCCCAAGACTGAATATGTCTGTCCTTGACTTTTATTGATAATTGACGAATTGCAATACTTAGATGTACAACCTGTACCCCCCGCGGGTTAGGGGGAAGAATTTACCCGATGCTCCCCAGCATGTCGTAAGAGGCGACTAATGGATTCTGTTTCTCCTTTTACCCTTGTTAAATGTTTATTGTATAGAATATAGTCAATTTTTGTAAAGATTTTAGTCAAGCAGTATGTAAGAAATGTTAAGTCCTTTGTGCTGGAAACTTGCATTCTCCCAGTAAGGTAATATATTGTACTACGTTGCAAGCCCCTGGAGCAAATTTTTGATTAGTGCTTTTGTGAACAAGAAACAATTGACAAGTGGCTCTATCGCATCTTCCCCCTTTCCCCGTCGCGATATTACCCTTCGTGGTTGAAAACGACGTTAAACACCAAATAAAGAAAGAAATGTACTACCTGTGCAGAAAAGCGCTGCTTAGATTCGTTTTCGTTGTGTGGCGGAAGTGAAAGAAGTGAAGAAGTAGAGCCGAAAAAAAAAGTGTTTAGTTTCGTAATTCGTATCGCGAAACAGAGTATTCACCGCGGTCCACTGCGCCGCGCTTAGAGCACGTGTTGAAAATTTTCATCGACCAGTTTGAATGACTCGCAAGAGAGTACAATGTGGTGGTGGTTGGTAAGCCATGTTGTTGCTTAAAGAGAAAAGGGCACAGTGTTGAAAGTGATTTGATCTTTTTTAAGACAGACACAGAAACACCGACAAAGCTCCTGACTATTAATGGTTGCAATGAATATTTACGATGGGAGGGGTAGTATTAGTGGCAATATTTTGAAGATGGGAGGGATTTTGTACACGAATTGCAATACTTAGATGTACTACCTGTGCAGAAAAGCGCTGCTTAGATTCGTTTTCGTTGTGTGGCGGAAGTGAAAGAAGTGAAGAAGTAGAGCCGAAAAAAAAGTGTTTAGTTTCGTAATTCGTATCGCAAAAAAGAGTATTCACCGCGGGTTACCTCGCCGCGCTTAGAGCACGTGTTGAAAATTTTCATCTACCAGGTTGTGCCCGGGGTCCACCTGAATACACCTACCAAATTTGAAGCAGATCCATCAAGAACTTTGGCCGTGCATCGCGAACACACACACACACACACACAGAAGCCGTATATCTATATAACTAGATGAATACCCGCTTCGCCGGGTACCCGGCGTTGCCGGGAAGAAGTAGAGCCGAATACCCGGCTTCCCCGGGGACCGGGTGTACGCCGGCTTTGCCGGCGCACCGTACGAAGGAAGGGAGATAAACGCGCAAAACATTGGAGAAGATAAGGAAGAGTTACTGGGAATGGATGTACAGAAAAACCAAAATCGGTTCAGCGCTGCGCGCTGAGAGCACGTGTTGAAAATTTTCATCGACCAGATTGTGTTTTGGGTCTACCTGAATATGCCCACCAAATTTGAAGCAGATCCATCGAGAACTTTGGCCGTGCATCGCGAAGTGACCGACAGACAGACAGACAGACAGACACAGACAAGCCGTATATAGATATAGATATATATATATAATGAAAAACAAAAATCTATCCACTTATATAAACAAACTTTAAACAGCAGCATGGAAAATTTTACTGTTTGTCTGTTTTTGTGTTGTGGTTTTTGTGCTGATGAAATTGATTCTGCGTCTTTTTCAGGTGTGAAGAACGCACACATAAAGACTGTGAAAATCCCCTGACCCTGACGGAATGTGTGGATGTGTTCAAAGTGCTGAGAGATGAATTCTACACGGAATATAAACTGTATGATCTGGCTTCCCTTTCCATCGCTGTCATCTTTCCTTTGGTAAGTGATACAGTAGTAAGAGATTAGGGGAAGGGCTCCTAATATGGACCGGCTCCTAATATGGACCACCTCTTGATCTGACAAACTAACGGCGCTAGAGCGCTAAAAACAATTTCATTCGCTGTATTCACCCTCTCTGGTTAACTTGCACATGTCAGTTGCAGAAACACAAACCTCAAAACCGTTAGCCTTTTTCTCTTTTTTTCACTTTTGGCAGCGTTCACTCTAAATTGTACGCCTATAACGGACTCGTTTCTGTCCACAGCCAAAGCTTTTATCACACAAAAATTGCCATATATGACAGCTAAGACCGTATTTGTTACATTTTAGCAGTTTTGACCCCGAGTTTCTACTGCAAACAAAAAATAATAGCAAAATCTCAAAGTATGTGTGAGTCCCCTGATATGGACCACCTTCAGCAAATCGAAGAAAATAAAAGCTAAAGGCTATTTTCATTAATTCATTAAGAAGATTGCTGAAAATAACTTATAACTAGCCCTCAAGCTTTCAAAAAAATGTATCAAATTGTCTTCTTTTTGTGTAAGTTGATAATTTCACTTATTTTCACTCTGTTTTTGATATGCTTCTTTAGTTTCCTGGTGTGCTTCAAATAATGCTCTCATTAACCCGAAACAGATAAATCTAAAGCATATTTGAATTAGTCTGACATGCACACCAAGTTGTATCATGTTATTTTGAAGTATAGGGGGCTTTTGACAGTGATTCGTGAAGGCCGCTTCACTGGTCCATATTAGGAGCCTGGGCGCCTTATATGGACCATTTGTGATTTTTTCGGTATTTAATTTTTGCTGAATGTCTATCAAAGCTATTTTACTCTAATTAGGCCTAACGGTTCACCTAAGAGAGAAGGACTACCAAACACAAAATGAAACTTCTTCGCAAGAAAACAAGCTAGTTATTAGCATGAAACAAAAAGTGGTCCATATTAGGAGCCCTTCCCCTACAGTTTCAAAAAGTTTCTACAAGTTTTTACCGAGTACTTGGTTTAGAAACTGGGAAGAGTTCTGGTTTAATCATTTCACGATTTATTTATTTTTTCCAATTTATTTTTGAAGTTTTTTCACTGCCTCTGTGGACTCTCCTGTTTCTGTCTCTCTCGCTCTCGCTCTCTCTCTATCTCTTGTATATCTCTCTGTCTCTCTCTCTCTCTCCCTCTCTCTCTCTCTCTTCAATTTTGTCCACATTTTGTTTTAAGAGCAATTTAGTTCTTACTTTTTCGTTGCTGCAGATTGCCTCCCACTGTTCAGTTGTTCACATCATCAAACGATTGGTATATATTATCAAAATAACTAAAACATTTACCACTATAAGCATGAAGCTTGTAGTTGATTCTTAATATGTTGATGATTACAACACTGTTTATACCAAATGATTAACTTGTCCCATTGAAGGTGAAGAATTTCTTGAGTACATGGGACGTCCTTCGTGACCCGGATTATGGCGTGAATACGATGCAGGAGTGGCGGCTATTATTGGAAGATGAGAGTGCCAGCCTAAACCCTTCCACTGCCGACATGGACCCGTATCATCGTCTGCTGTGGGACGTCTGGCTGCCTCCTGTTAGATCAACAATATTGTGAGTGTATTTGTTTGTCTGTGTGTTTGTGTGTGTGTGTTTGTGTGCGTGCTTGTGATTGTGTATGCGATTGTGTCTGCATGCATCCTTGTTCATGTCTGTTTATGTTTGTATGTTTGTTCATGTATCTTTTTCTGTGTATGATTCTGTGTCTGTGTTTGTATTTGTATCTGTGTTTTTAATCTAAATTACAAAAGATTTCTTTCATGGAACTTAAACAAGATAATCGGATATTGTAGAATGGAATGTGCTTCCTGTTAACTCTTTCAAAGTAGACTAGTATTAGTAATTTTAATCACATTTCAGTTAAAACATGTTTTTGTTAAAGGACAAGTCCAAGGTTTTGAAATATCTCCAAAAGCTTGAATATCGGATGCCAAATGTTATAAACATCTCAGGAAAAATATTTTAAAAATTATTAAAAATTTTGTTGTTGTTGTAATTGAACATTTATTATTGGTGGGCTAACCAAGACAAGCCGCCTGGGGTCATGTTGTGGTCACGTGATTTTTGGTTCACTGTGACGTCGGTTCACTGTGACGTCACAGTGTTTGTTTTGGTTCAACCAGCGTGGTGTTCATGCATATGTGTAAAAGTGATAACTGGGTCCGGAAGAATGCCTCGTAGTAGGTGTGCAGCCGCAAACTGCAAAAACACGCAAACAACAAGCGGCATTTCCTTCCACAGATTTCCTACCAAAAACCTAAGTTTGTTATCGAAATGGGAGATGTTTCCACAGCTAAAGCGTGCGCATTTAAAAGTGTCTGGCAAAAGCAGGTTCATTTGCAGTGAACATTTCGTGCAAACCGACTTCATCAACTTTGAGCAAAACAGGTTGGGGTTTCAACCGAAAAGAGTATTGTCGCGATTGGCAGTACCCTCCGTTCAAAGCTGCTTGAAGGTCAGTGTACTTTGATTGTAGATGTAGTAGATGTTTTTTGCTTTGACCATGCACCCACATATTGGTGCGCAGCAAATGTGAATTGGTGCAGATTAGTGTGTCTTGGTCCGGCTATTACTGCTGGATTACAAAGATGAGGTATTGACGTCGAAGCGCCACAGGCAACACTGTTGCATAACGGTCTGAGCTGAGCTGTGGAAAATGGGGGCTGGGCAGGAACAAGAGCGGGTGGGGGTGATAGGGGTGGGGGGTGGCGCGGCAGATTAAGAGTAACACGTTGTCAGGTTTTTTTTTGGAGACATTACACAATATATGTGCCAAGCGTGGGGTAAATATGATCGCAAACTCCAAATGTAAATCCATGACATTGACAGTGTTAGCTTGAATTATAATTCACTATGTATAAAATATCTACTGTAAGCGTGCGGTTTTTGCTACTGAAAGACGAGAGATGTGAGAATCGTGCATGTGATTTGTCTGCATTGACTGAGACACGTAAAACCAGCTTATGTGTTGAAACTTACGCATGGATACACACATGATAATATCCATACGTCTTTCAGTGGGTATTTCAATTTTCAATGTTCTGAATAGGTCAATAGACAATACCAGACCAAGCATACTTTCAAATCAAATTATCATTAGACTAAGTGTCTTTCTTCTTTTACTTCCAGAGGAAAAGGGAACTGTCACGATTCCCAACGGCAAACGGTGAGAACAAAAGGACACTCCATAACAAGCCTGTACTTGCCGCTGTCACGAAAAACCGCCAGTCATCAAAATATTTGCCTGTGCACAGACAGTCAACCCACAGCAATGTGAAAGGTGTACGTACACACACACACACACACACACACACACACACACACATTACACACACACACACACACATGTACACACACACACAAACACACACACACACACACACACACACACACATGCGCGCTAAATATAGAATTTCATGTTTTTATTATGAGCATGAAAGTTGCAAAGGATGAAGTGTTCTTTCTGTTTTAAAGGGTCACAAACTGATGATAAGGTACACCCAGCACCTCTTGTTCACATGAAAAAGGTTGATTTCTGCCAGCAGACGGATCCTGAAGAACCCAAAGGAAACCGACAACCGCTAGCAGTGCATGAACATCTTTTCAAAGTTATGGAGGAAGAGCCCGTCAGCGAGTCAGACGAGGAGGAGGGAATGGTGACAGACCGAGAAAACGAGGACTGGGAACTCAGTAACCAATCCGAGGAGAGCTGTGACATCACTGGAAGGTACAAGCTTTTGTCATGAATCTTCTGTCGCTGTTTCTTAGTTGAACATGGGGAAATGCCCAATGTCCCGTTTCACGCTTAATCACGAATTTCGTTATATCTCATGTACATTGTTGTAAACATTCCCACCCCCCACGAAAGAAAAAAAAAGATAAAAAGAAAGAAAAGGGAATTTATGCAACAGATCATGTCCGTATGTGATTGTGATGTATACTATTTCTATGTCGTCTGCTCCTGAAGCAGACAATGTTGTTTTGGAGCAACCCGGATGACACGGGGTGGGGTAAAACAGAGAATGATGGGTACATTATAAATATAGCCCACAATCATCCTGACTGTAAACAGTGACAGCCGAAATATTAGCTGAGTTTTTGAGGAGTAGAAAAGCGACAATAATCCCGGCGAGTATCATTGTTTTTTAAGCTTTTCTGTTTTGATATCGTACCACTATCAGTGGCTTTCAATTGAAGTGAAAAACTTCATGAGAGTGGTAGTTATAGTGTGAAAAACCTTCCTGTACTACTCTGCAACAGTTCTGACCTACTTTGGAAGCGTGGGTATTTGTTCCTTCTGTCAAGATGGTTGAACGTGCTACAGTTTTGTTTGTCGGACACTCGCATGCACGAAGACTTGGGGAATTCCACAAATAACCTCTGCTTTCAGTTTCAATGATCTCTCCCTTATATTTATGAGTATGTTTCTGAGTCATAAATTCACTATCTGATGCAAAAGTTTTGACAGACCTGAGTTTAGTGGAACTCCCACTCTAGTTCTATGTCCTAAAAAAGATATGTAACAAAATCAAATCTTAGAAATTAGAAAAATATATAATAGTGAGGGTAAATTTCTAAAAGTTTAACTTCAAGCAGTTCATTTAACCAAGAAAGGTAGTGAACGTTGTAACACAAGAGGGGGGGGGGGGGGGGGGGGGGGTATATTTAATGAACCCGTTATACATTCATACCGATGCATATCACCACAAACAGTTATTTCTTGAGTCAAATTCATCGATTTAATTTGTATTTCTATTTGCGGGGCACAGGCTATGCTGACCGGCTCACAGAGTATCTGATGCGGGAGTACACCAACAGCCCCAGGAACCTGGAACTAAGTTTGTGGGATCATGTGGACCATGTACCAGACCACCTGGCATCCCAGTACCATCTTCCCACCATGCAGGAAGCTGTTCAACACAGGGTCACACGATTCCATCCAGCTGGGGGAGTTTGAACCCCACTCTTCCTCCGTCTGGGAAAGTGTCCCTGATCGTTTTCACGGCACAAGCTGGTAGAGGCACCCTGATGCTTTTGCCTAGAAAACCCCAACACCATCGCACCAGCTGCCTGTAGGCGACATATCTGTATTTCCTGCGAAAGCAAGAAAGAAACAAGTGGTGTAAAGCAATCCCAGAATAACATTGAACGCACTGCATTTTTGTCACAAATATAATATAGGCAAATATTTAAAATCTATATATCAATAACCCGTAGCAGGGGCGGACCTAGGGGGGGGGGGGGGGGGTTCCTGGGTGCCCGGACCCCCCCCCCCCCCCCCATCCGTTTTTTTTATTTTTTTATTTTTTTTTTTTTTTTAGTAAAAAAATAAAGGGCTTGTGCTTTCCTTCCTTCCAAGTGCAACATGCTTGAAACTGACGAAAAACTCAAAGGAGAGACCTCCGATTGACCTAAAAAAATAAAATTCCTTCAGCATCTGGGGGGCAAAGCCCCCCAGACCCCCCACCAGGGCTTTGCCCCTGGACCCCATCGGGGCCTAAGCGGCCCCTGGACCCCTGCTCCAAATTGGAACCCCCCTACCCCCCCCCCCTTATCCACAACTAGGTCCGCCCCTGCGTAGCAAGAAAATAGATTACAATTTCATACGAAAATCGTATAGAAAGCGTGTGGAGCGATTCCTTGAAAATGATTGCTGAGATCTTCATGAAACTTTGCATCTAAAACCTTCCAGAAGATGTCTTCCTTTTTTTCGATAAATGTCAGGCGGAAACCTCCTTTTCTTCATCCATAAAAATAAAGATATGACATGTTCACTTTAGAAATTTGTGTTGAAATCTGTTATGTAGGTATACTGTATGCAGGCAGTTATCGGACTATGACCAATGTCCGCCAAGTTCTATTACTGTAGGCTTTCACCAACGATCATCAGCTACACACCCATTCTAAGCAATGAGGTACATTTCCGATGTCAAAACTTAAGAAAAATTAACAAGCTCTAATCATACTGATAATTATGTGGATAGGGTGGATTAATGTATTAGTTAATTATTTGTCAGGGGAGTTACAATTTTGTTCGTCATTTTTTTTAATCGGAGTACACCTGTCGTGGGGAGTAACTTTCTCACGTATGAGTAGAGTAACATATTCGTACGAATTTTTTTACTCCGGAGTAAAAATCTCGTAGGATTAATATCGTGCTACACCGGCAAGTAAGAAGTGTACATTCTGAAGAATCCCACATCAATTAAATTGTATCTTGAAAAGTTTGTGGGTGGGTGTTCAGTCTTACAATAGGTTTTGTATTTATTTCACACAAATGCTATTGTTTCCCAGTTGCTGTTATTTTCCACTGTTAATGTTTATAATGAAGATTTAATTAGATTCGATGTATTTGTGTCTAGTTTACGTATCCGATCTGTTTATTTGTGTAATACAATGTACTACGTATTTCACTCTCTTGTCAGTGTAAGAATATGCAAATATATCCGAATGATAATCTTATGATTTGTGTTGTGTTACATACTCATGCAGATCGAAGTTTAGACGCCCGTAGTCCTGCTTGTACGCATAGTATGCGGTCTCCAGGCAGTAGATGTCCAGACACACGGTACGAAAGCCAGGATGTGCTGTGATGCAGCCTACCTGCTCTTCCAGGCCTTCTACCTTCTGTTTGATTTGTCTGACGTCGTGGCAACACACACACTCAACAGAAGTTGGCATCCGGCAGCAATGTCCGCACTGACACCTGAAACAGTGGATCACTCTGTAATCATAACAGCATGCCCCGTTCACATAGGAGACACACAAAAAAAACCGGGTGATTCTTATGTATGCACAAAACTTACCATGCTTTACAGAAACAACACGAACAGTACCATTAGTCGCGGTTTCACAATGCATGCAGTGTTAGTACCCTTCGAGTGAATCTAACAGGGTCGCTTTTTAACACTGACCACACATCGTGACTGACCTGGCCACTGTAAAACAGAAACAATGTCCTGTCTCCTCAAGGTGTTTGAAAATACTCCTGCACTGTCTTTTGAACAGTATCCCATGTTGCAAAACAAAACAGACCAAACATCAATCAAAAGAAGGGAACTGTTGTGTATGCATTTTTGGATATTTCTGAGAAAGCTTCTTTTGTTAAAACGACTAGCGGTATCACTCCATCACACGATAAACGATCACATTCACAGAATTCGATTTCAGCCTGCTTCTGTTGGAGCCTGGGGAACATAGCCACTACACAATGGTCGCCTCATCACGGGTATCGCGCGTGCGCACACACACACACACACACACACAGACACACACACACACACACACACGCACAAACAAATTAATCTTTGTTCATCACTGAATTATTTATTTTCAGATCTACGATAGATCTTCCTAGTTTTTCTGTTGAAATCGGGCACACGCCATTATGCCCCCCTCCCCCCCCCCCCCCCCCCCCCCCCCCCCCCCACACACATCCTCCTATTCAACAGAACGAAGATTGTTTTGAAGAGTTCTTCAAAAACATACCGCTTCACTCAAGATTAAATTCTGCACTGATTTATAAAAATAAAAAAAACCACGCTTTGTCTGAATCATTCACAACAATCCTTGGTATCGTCCCAGAATTGCCTTTCGTTCATTTTCAATACCTACTCGAAATGTCCTTCTACCTTTGAAAAAAACTATTTCCCAACCTCCCTACTGACCAAACAACATCTCTGGCACGATTTCTTTCCTAAAATAAATACACAAAATCACCACTTTTAGACCATAACTCATGTCCTCCCGTCGATTTACAAATCGTATCATGGCAGATCTAAAATACATAAAAAGGTTACAGGGGAATAGGCACATGTAAGGCAATATTCCTGAGATAGATCTCTGAATATTGAAATAACCGCCGCCATTTCAGAAAGCTCCCTTTTACTGTTTTGTGGTTCCCTGCATTACCTAAAACGAAACACTGTGTCTTACTGTCACGAATCAGTGAAAATATCATCAACATCAATGTCATTCTGTACGAGAAAATGGCATTACGCAATTTGACTTACTATCAACATGTTTTGTTGTGTAAACGGAAAAAAAACCGTGCTTAGAATTCCCAGAGGGGAAAGAGATCGTCAAGTGTAGGCAACACTGCAGATACATTTATTCTGAACTGTCAGTCCCAAGTAAAATATCCAAGTGGTAAGAAAACAAGACGCTTGAAAAGCTCAGCTTAGCATAATCCTGTCATGCTAACATACCAACAGAAGCACAAGAACTGATGAGTGGAAAACGCACATGACTTTTGATCTAGATCTAGCATGCAGAAGATAGCGACAACAATAGTAATCACATACCAGTCAGTGTTGCCGATTCTGCATGCTGGCTCTGTTACGAGCAGCGTCTTGTGGCCTTCTTTCCTCGTCTTTCTTCCGTTGTTCAAACTGGTAGGAAGAACGATAGCCTGGCTCAAACGTGGTCCGTCGTACTCCTCCTCTTCCTCGCTGCTGTAAATACTGTGAGTGGCCATCTTGTTCGAGCAGTGTGTGACGTAGTAAACACGTGTGCAAAAGGTCATGAGCCAAGACTGCGCGCGCGGTGGAACAATTCGGAACAGCAAAAAAAGGTTTCAAAGTATACTTTTGGGGCTTCTGTGTTCATTTTTACACATACAATTGTGGTTAATGAATTAAAAGTGTCAACGTATCAAAAGTGACCCTAAACCTTGGACTTTTCCTTTAACATGTTTTTGTTTCTTTCTTTGCTCTTTTCTCCCTTTGTTTCTTTCTTTCTTTCTTTATTTCTTTTGCTTTTTTAATTTCTATATCCAAGTACTCTCATGAGGGTTGTTAAAATCATTGACTTAACTTCAACCTTTGCTTGTACTTTCGAACAGAAAATGGAACCCACGTGAGTACCAGTCGCTGATCGCCATGTTAGAAGCCTGGGAGCCAGCACTACCACGATGGATCCTAGAGAACATTCTGGACCAGCTGGTGTTGCCACGGTTACTGCAGGAAGTGGATAACTGGAACCCGCTGACCGACACCATGCCCATACACTCATGGCTGCACCCTTGGCTGCCACTGATGGGTAAGTCTGTCAGGAATTGGTTATTTGTTTGTTTGTTTGTTTACATGACATAATGTTTTTCTCAGTTGGTTGCTGTGGAGATAACTGAATTTTCTCTATATTTTGATACATGTGAGGGGATTTTCTGTTTGTGGCTGATACGAATCAAGACACTTCAATGCAGTAAATATATCTTCACATTAAAAACTCATTGTCGTCTCCTAGTTCTCTTTTCATGTTTTTTTTAACTAAATTCTGTTTTGCTAAGATGAATACATTTAGTCTAAATCCTTCATGCATACCTTTTTCAGGATTTGCAAGTTTTGTGGAAGAGGTGACAAACAGGAAACACATGGTCGCCCTTTCAAAACCACGATCGCAGCGAATAACTGACTCCGACGGCGGGGATGTAGCTCAGTCGGTAGCGCGCTGGATTTGTATCCAGTTGGCCGCTGTCAGCGTGAGTTCGTCCCCACGTTCGGCGAGAGATTTATTTCTCAGAGTCAACTTTGTGTGCAGACTCTCCTCGGTGTCCGAACACCCCCCGTGTGTACACGCAAGCACAAGACCAAGTGCGCACGAAAAAGATCCTGTAATCCATGTCAGAGTTCGGTGGGTTATAGAAACACGAAAATACCCAGCATGCTTCCTCCGAAAACGGCGTATGGCTGCCTAAATGGCGGGGTAAAAAACGGTCATACACGTAAAATTCCACTCGTGCAAAAAACACGAGTGTACGTGGGAGTTTCAGCCCACGAACGCAGAAGAAGAAGAAGAACTGACTCCGATGTGTATGTTATGCAGAGTTATTACCGGAAAACCTCTACAGCAGTCCCTCTCATGAACGGACACCCTTGGGCCCTAGCAAAACTGTCCGTACATTGCAGGTGTCCGGTCACGGGAGGGGTGACCACACCACCCCCTCCCCCGGGCCATACACTCCACTCGCACAGACACACAAACAACAGGATTGAGTCTATGCTAATCACTTCTTGTGGCTACTAAACAATAACAATAAACTCCTAATAGTTCTTTAAACGTTTTGTAAAAAGGATTTGTTTGAAAAGTGTTGAAAAGAAGAGATAAAATAAATCCTCAAGGCAGTGAACACACTCACCATGCGCTGACATACGAAAGCAGCCACACAAACACAGCACAGAGGAGCGTGTGCAGATGCTTTGCAAGAATAAGCTTGAAAACCAGTTTGAATAAATAGCAGCAGATAGAGCTGCATGTCATAATCATGTGATTTATTTTTTTCTTGTCTGGCTTTATTGACTGCATGCCGATCATGTGGCATGGCAGTGACTTTTCACTCTTCAGTCGGAAATACACTGTACATAACACAGCTCCCACTCTCCCTCACTGATGCCTACCCCAAGCTGTGACAACTGATGCTTGGACATTTTGTGGAAGAGTACACCTCTCTATTTCTCTACAATGCTCTTCCTGCTGACATGCAGTGACACCGGACACCCCACAGAGTTTAGCCAGCTAACCCTCCACCCCCCCCTCCCACCCCCACTTCCTCTCTCTCACTCCCTCCGGCCATGTACTGTTGGGGGCTGTGGCCAGAGAGGTGTCAGCTAATTGAGGCCAGCTGCACTGTTCACTCAGAGCAAAACCAGTTGACTGTGTTGTAACTTTTGACAAAGCAAGACAACTGAAGGGTTCATAGATTAGGCAACCAACTCACTGGTCAAGGCTGAGGGGAAACAAGAGTATCTTGTCAATGAAAGAGGTTACACACAGACACACGATGCTGAGAACTGTGGCCGGTTTTTCACTCACTTTCGCTCAGGACCTTCATCGACTGTGGTTTCTGTTGTTTACGTCCAACAGACAAGAATAAAGAGCACAGTGCAGTTTCATGTTGGCATCTTCGCATGTACTCTTCACTCCTGACCAAAACTACCCCACCTCCTGATGGGTACCGTACACGTGCACTCAAGTTATCAGTGACGGTCATCACGCCATTGCGGCTGTGATCTTCGTACCAAGAGCCGGACTGCTCTGTTATCGATTTTGTTGTGAAAATTTGACGATGGTCTGTCCGTACATTGGAGGTATGACCTGCTGTTGGGACCGAAAATGAGTGTCCGCGTCCACGTTTTGCAGGTGTCCGTTTAAGGGGGGGCAAATATAGAAGGAAAACACTCCGTGCCGAGCAAATGTGTCCGTACATGTCAGGTGTCCGCTCACGTCGGGGGCCGTACATTGCAGGAACTGCTGTATTAAAAATGACTACATTTTTGCACAGGCGAAAAGCTGGAGCCACTGTACGCTCCAATACGACACAAGCTGGCCAGCGCCCTGACCAACTGGCATCCGTCAGACGTGTCGGCCAAGATCATCCTGGAGCCCTGGGCGGGGGTGTTCCGCCAAGGTCACATGGATGCTTTCCTGGTGAAGAACGTGCTACCCAAGCTGGGACAGGTGCTGGAAGAGATGCCTATCACACCGCACCAACAGACCCTGGGTGAGTGGTGTTGACTTTTCAGTTCAATACAATAGTACAGTGGAACCCCCCTTTTAAGACCCCCAATGTAAGACTTCCTCCATTTTAAGACCTTGCTTTTTCACATTGTCTGTTCATAACCTGTGTAAAGTTACCTCCATTTTAAGACTCCCTCCTTTTTACATTTAGTCAAGTTTTGACTAAATGTTTTAAGGCGAGACCGGGCAGGCAAAATGAGTTATTTTTGGTCTCATACACCTTTTTGGGGTTGTTGCATTTTTCACACCTTTGAACATCCTGGAATGCATTCAATAATCTGCTTTTGTCATTTTAGACATGTATTCATGTAAATAAAACCATTTTCAAACCGATGTTTTGTTGTTTTTGTCTGTGTTTTATCAAAAAAATCGAAAAAATGGTCAACTTTGGATACTCCGTGCTGGTAAATGTGCGCACATGACATGACCCTTCGCTGTTCAAACTGTGTGGAAATTTCCGTTCTTCAAGATGACGTCATCACCGTTGGGGAATTTCCGTTGACATAGGCACAAAGAGAGAGAATCCGTTCCAACCGAAACCCCGGAATTAATATATGCAAATATATGTAGGTCAAAGGCATTTGGCGCAAGCGCAGTAGACAACTTATCAGTCCCCCGGTGTCAACAAATCCATGACGTTTTCACCGATTCAGCAGCATTTTTCAAAGTTTTGAGCTGCGGAGAACAACCCTAACATTGGAAATGTTCGGCATAGTGGCAAGAAATATCAGAGAAAGATGAACCAGCAGCAGCGAACAGTAAAAGGAAGTAACAACACTCCGAAATGAACCAACATTATCGTATTGAAGCAGACGACATTCTAAGATTCTTGACTCGACGAGGTGGGTTTTGCTTCTTTCTCTTTTCGATCTTGTTTGTTTGACAACGTGATTTATTGCACATTGTTATGTTGTTGTTGTTGTAAGAATGTGTTAGGGTTTGCAGGTAAATGATAAACAGTTTGTGTCTGAAGTATTTTGCGTGTTTCTTGATCCAATTTACTGACCAAGCTGCCGTCGGACCCCCCCCCCCCCCCTCCCTCCCTCCCTCGATCATCTCTGTGATATCGTCTTCACAACCCCTATTTTATTGTTCTTCGCTGGCCGGTCCTTGAGAGCTTACTATGGTGTAACATGTCATCATTATTCTTTGTCTGGGGTCAAACTGAGAAGCAGCATCTGAGCGATGTACGACTGACACAGTTTCTGTTTCTGGTCATTGACCGTAGGAAAATAAGTACCCTACTAGAGAGCGTTGGTTTACACCAGCATGGCTGACCAACCTATATCATTGACAGCAATATTGTTGTCAAATCTTTTCCATTAACTAAGGAATAAAAAAATAGATCCAATTTACTTCACCAAAGAAAAAAAAAAGAGTTAAACTAAAGGACTGGGGATGCAACTCATGAATCAAAAGCATAAAGATCACCTGCAAACAGTGCTAGGTTTAGGAAATCTGAAAATGTATACACACACACAGAACACACACACACACACACAAAACAGACAACAGACAAGAAACAAGCAAATACATAGCAAGTGTGATGAAATAAATTAATTTTAAAAGAAAAATATGAAAAGAAAGAAAGAAAATAATTCAGCTAGTTTCAGTATTAGTTCCTGTGTGTATGTGATTGTGTGGTTACTCAAATCCCATAGTAAACTTGACATGTAAATTTTGTGATAGGGGCCAATTAATGAATGTCTTTTGTGTGTGTGTGTGTGTTCGTCAACCGACATATGTGGGTACGAGCCGCTGAGGTGGTTGTAAGAAAACCCGCCTGGTTCAGTGGTTGGGGGCTGATTGGGATTTCTGATTTACCGGCCTAGCCAAAAAGTTGAGGTACACCCCATGTAACATGGTCATTTGCAAAATAAAGTACAAGCACTTGTTGACGTTTATATTGAGTCTTAAATTTTGCAGCTTATTACAAACAAAAACCATGGACAGTTGTATCAAATATTAAATCAGTGTTTGTGTATTTATTAGGTTGGAGCAAGGGGAGAGCCAGTCCTCCTGTGGTGGCAGCGAGGAGAAAGATTGACCTGATGGAAAAGTTTGCTAAACCGGAACTACCCTCTTCCACAGCAGAAACATCAGCTTTGCCATCTTCTGACCAACCATAAGAAGATACAGATACTTTGCCATCTTCTGACCCATCACAAGCAGATATGGATACTGGTACTGTGCAACGTCACTCCGCTGACATGTGTTGGGCTTTTGTCAACATTGATCAGCTCAATCTATTGCTGAAAGGTCTATATCCTGTACTGAATGCTTGTCTGATAGCAGTCTGATTATGAAAGAAGGTGATGCATCAGCCCAAGGATTTGCACAGGCCCTGCATCTGGAGTGCATATGAGTGTCCATTCAAGTCTGCAGTTGTTTACTCTTCTCCCGGTGTTTGCAACGCTTCGGGTGGTAAAGTTGCATTTAAAATAATCCGCGTATGACCATGTTGGTACATGGAAAGGGACATTCAGCTTTACAGAAATTTGCTGCAGTGTTAGGATTGAGCACAGAAATACTGTAATTAAAATGTTGCAACTTTTGAATGGCTTGATAGCTTTGTTCCATTTGTGTATATATAATTATGTAATGCTGTTGATGATTTGTGAAGCATCATTTCTATGCAATGGAATAAGAAATCAGTGCATCCGTTGGGTTTTTATGAGTCTGACAGTTTGGTTCTGATCAATATTTTCATATCAGCACAAACACAGATAATTGACTTTTTTAATGTTTTCATATGATTTTTTTTTAAAAATCTGATAATTTGATTATCAAATCATTTCTCCTTCATAGTTAAAGTGTTATTCTGGTTAAAAAAAAACCCACCCCATTAATTCAAGCTCTACTGTGGTACTAGTTTACCGGGGTACTAGTGAGACTCTTTTACATGCTGTTTTCTCTACATGTAATTTGAGACAAAATGTGGTAATTAAAATGTTGTAACTTTTGAATGGCTAGATGGATTTGTTCCAATTTTGTATATGTTGTTTATGATTTGTGAAGCACCATTTCTGTGCATGGAATAAGAATACAGTGGATTCCTTGTGTTTTTATGAGTCCGACAGTTTCGTTTTGATTCATATCTGCACTAACATAGATGAGTTTTCAAATGATTTTTTAAAAAAAGTCCGGATAATTTGATCGTCAAATCATTTCCCCATCATAGTAAAGTGGTTATTCTTATAAAAACATATCAATTCAGGCTGCACTGTGCTACTAGTTTGAGGTACTGGTTGGAATCTTTCAAATGCTGTTTTCTCTGAATGTAATTTTCAGACAAACATCTGTAATTAAAATGTTGCAACTTTTGAATGGCTTGATGGATTTGTTTCATTTTTGTTTATGTTGTTTATGATTTGTAAAGCGTCAGTTTTGTGTATGGAATAAGAGTTAAGTGCATTGGTTGGGTTTTTATGAGTCTGACAGTTTGGTTCTGATTCATGTTTTCATATCGGTACAAACAAAGATGGTTGTTTTCATATGATGTATATAAAAAAAATCCTGATAATTTGATTGTCAAATCCTTTTCCCTACATAGTAAAGTGGTCATTCTGATAAAAACATATGAATTCAGGGTGCACTGTGCTACTTGTTTTTTTATGTACTGGTTCAAATCTTTAAAATGCTGTTTTCTCTGAATGTAATTTTCAGACAAAACGCTACAATTAAAATGTTGCAACTTTTGAAAGGCTTAATCGATTTGTTCAGTTTTTGTATATGTTGTTTATGAGTTGTACAGCATCAGTTCTGTGCATGGAATAAGAGTTCAGTGCATTGGTTGGGTTTTTATGAGTCTGACAGTTAGGATCTCATGTATTTTTCTTATCAGAACTGAACCGGTAACTGAAAATGCTAAATTAAAATAATATATTGCTTAGAAATGCTTTTCGATGCACAGAATTATTAAACACACACATATTGCTGCAAAGAAGAAAAATTGGATCAAAACATGCACTGGTTCACAAACTGCAACATTTTAAAAAAAGCACATTTTATAACGTTTTTCTCACATTTTGGTGAATAAAACCCCCCAAAATTGCTTTACACTCAAAATTTAAAATGGTTTCCCTTAATTAAGTTATTCTGCTTGCAAAAATCAAACAAACAGCAAACTGTTTCCAAAATAAAAAAAAAAAGTGCCCGCCTACCCTGTCTCCCCTTAACGTAGAGGGGGAATCGAGACGAGGGTCGTGGTGTATGTGTGTGTGTGAGTGTGTGTGTGTGTCTGTCTGTCTGTCTGTCTGTCTGTGCGTGTGTGTGTGTAGAGCGATTCAGACTAAACTACTGGACCGATCTTTATGAAATTTTACATGAGAGTTCCTGGGAATGATATCCCCGGACGTTTATTTCTTTTTTTTGATAAATGTCTTTGATGACGTCATATCCATCTTTTTGTAAAAGTTGAGGCGGCACTGTCACACCCTAATTTTTCAATCAAATTGATTGAAATTTTGGTCAAGCAATCTTCGACGAAGGCCGGACTTCGGTATTGCATTTCAGCTTGGTGGCTTAAAAATTAATTGATGACTTTGGTCATTAAAAATCTGAAAATTGTAAAAAAAAACAACCAATTATTAAACGATCCAAATTTACGTTCATCTTATTCTTCATCATTTCCTGATTCCAAAAACATATAAATATGTTATATTCGGATTAAAAACAAGCTCTGAAAATTAAAAATATAAAAATTATGATCAAAATTAAATTTTCGAAATCAATTTAAAAACAATTTCATCTTGTTCCTTGTCGGTTCCTGATTCCAAAAACATATAGATATGATATGTTTGGATTAAAAACACACTCAGAACGTTAAAACGGAGAGAGGTACAGTAAAGCGTGCTATGAAGCACAGCGCAACCGCTACCGCGCCAAACAGGCTCGTCACTTTCACTGCCTTTTGCACTAGCGGCGGACTACGTTCAGTTTCATTCTGTGAGTTCCACAGCTTGACTAAATGTAGTAATTTTGCCTTACGCGACTTGTTTTTCTTCTTCTTCTTCTGCGTTCGTGGGCTGAAACTCCCATGTTCACTCGTGTTTTTTGCACGAGTGGAATTTTACGTGTATGACCGTTTTTTACCCTGCCATTTTAGGCAGCCATGCGCCGTTTTCGGAGGAAGCATGCTGGGTATTTTTGTGTTTCTATAACCCACCGAACTCTGACATGGATTACAGGATCTTTTTCGTGCGCACTTGGTCTTGTGCTTGCGTGTACACACGGGAGGTGTTCGGACACCGAGGAGAGTCTGCACACAAAGTTGACTCTGAGAAATAAATCTCTCGCCGAACGTGGGGACGAACTCACGCTGAGAGCGGCCAACTGGATACAAATCCAGCGCGCTACCGACTGAGCTACATCCCCGCCCCTTCCTTTTTAAGACCTGATTTTCTCAGATTTTTGAAGGTCTTAATAGGGGGGTTCCACTGTATAATCATCAGAAATTCCTGTGTTGGGCTGATACTAATCAAGACCCTTGAACCCAATTAATATATCTGAACATTAGAATTTAGATATTCTCGTTTTCTTTTCATGTTTTTATTCAGTTTTGCTATTCTGAGACGAATAGTCTAATTTCTAGTTACATGCTGTCTGTCTTCTCCCCTCACACCCCAGCTTCATTGGTCAAAGCTACCAATCTTGATTTTTCGCTTCATTTTCTTGGTTCTCTGTCCGGTTTTGATTGTTTTAAATTGTGTATAGAGGACAGGGGTGGGGATGGGTAAGGGATTAAGGTAGGGCAGGAAGGGGGTTGGATGGGGAAGAATTTGGAAAGTTCGTTTCTGGAGTTGCCCAGGGAAGTTTTGTGAGCGTGTGTGTGTAAGTGTGTGTGTGGGTGTGTGTGCGTGCGTGCGTATGTGTTTCGTTTGCATATGAATTGTTGGCAGTATGTGAATTCTCAGTGACAATTTTCTGTTTTCAGACCCATGGCGATGGGTGATGGCATGGAAAGACATCATGCCTTTGGTTCCCATGGTGTCCATCCTGGAGAAAGCTTTCTTCCCAAAATGGGTGCAGGTGAGTCTTCAGTTATACTAGGGGGTAGCATCAGGGAGGTAGTAGCGTTGTCTTGCCTTGAGGCATTTCCTAGATTATTAGAACATTCTTGTCAGATATATATATATATATATATCAAAGTGATCAAATAAATCCAAAAACAAAGAAGAGGGGGAGGGGGGGTTGAGGGAATGGCATTCTTTAGTTTATAACAGATACCAGTTCATCAATGATTTTCATTGTTATATTTTATCTATAGAAATTTGTATAGCCTGTAGCCTTGTGTACATGTCTGATGTGTTTGTTGCAGGTGTTGATAGCCTGGCTGTCCAACATGCCAAACTACAATGAAATCACTCGCTGGTATCTGGGGTGGAAAGCGCAAATGCCTGAAAAGTTTCTGCAGTATCCAACCATCAGAGGTGAGATTGGGCCTGTCACTTGGAACACATGCTTCTTCTGGAGCAAGCATATGCATCTGTTTGTGCGATTTATACATGTATTGCAAAAGTTATGCAGAAGGGCGTCTCAAACTGGCTTATTATATGGCTCTCAAGTATGGTTGTGTGTGTTATGGTGATTAACACAGCCTTTGGGGAGAAACTCTTGTGTACAGTCTGCTTCTAGGTATGTGTGATAGAGAGAGTGTATGTTTTTATGTGTGTATGAGTGTATTTTCATGTGCGTGTGTGTTTTGTGTGTGCTTCTGTATGTATGCGCAATTGTGTGTGTTTTCTGGTCATTAAAACTGAGCATAATACATCAAACAGTATCATCCTTTGGACCCTGCTTATTTATGCAATGGAAATACCAAGCAATTAATTTAACTTTTCCTTTTTTATTTAATTAGCTGAATTATAAACCACTGGGCAGCATGTACTAACTAATTTTCAGCATACAGCATCAGGAGAAGCACTAAAAAATGTTGTACATTTTCACTCTTAATGCTATAATTATGTTTTTTCGGTACAGATCACTTTAACAAAGCTCTGGACATCATGAACCAAGCCGTCTCAGGACACTTTGCGCCTGGTATGAAGGAGAACATCGCGTACTTTACTCACACGGAACGACGACAGATGGAGACACAGTCAGCATATCCCCCCAGCCAGCCATCTGGACCTCCTCCTATTGCTTCACGTGTCGGCCCAGAGGTAAGTTGTGAGTGTGTGTGTGTGTGTGCGTGTGTGTGTGGGTGTGTGTACTGAGAATACTGCTCATTTTCAGTACTGTAGTTGTGTGTGTGTGTGTGTGTGTGTGTGTGTGCGTGCGTGTGTGTACTGAGAAAACTGCCCATTTTCAATACTGTAGTTCTTGTAAGCCTGTTTCAAATTGATCATGTCTATGGAAGATCGATTCAATACTGATCGAGTTAAAACTACAGTGAAAAAATCTCACCTTTGTGATTTTTTAGCGCTTTTAATTTTATTGTTAGAATCTGAAGAGACTTCTTAACACTATTGTGACTAGCATTGCCACGGCGTTAACGTCCTGCCTGCCCAAGCTTGCCACCAAGAAACTTCCCAAAAAACAGTAACTGTAAATTGTTTGTTTATTTGTTGCTTAACGTCCAGCCGACTACGCAGAGCCATATCAGGACGAGGAAGGGGGGGATGAAGGGGGCCACTTGTCAAGCGATTCCTGTTTACAAATGCACTAACCCATTACTTGTGTCCCAGCAGGCTTTAGTAAAACTAAATTAATACCTACTGGAAGATTACCAGTTTCCAGTATGTTAAAATAGGCTTAACCTATCTACTGCTGGACTTACATCAGAACACTAACAGATTAAACTATACATGAATCGCGAGACAAGCGGCAAGAGAAGAGATTTTTGGAAAAAATACAGGTGAATGAGCAAGAAGGCAGAAAAAGGAAAAGAATTCACGCAGAAAAAGAGAGCATGACAGGAAAGAGGAACCAAAAATCTACCTAACAGCAAACTAGAAAGCTCCTGCGGTTCCAAAAACAGGAGGGGCCTTTAATTTCATAACCGCAGTGCCCCACTGCGGGAAGTAACTGTAAAGAAATCTGTCTAGCAAGCTTGAATTAAGTCCAATCACCACCAAATTTTGTGTACTAATTAAAAAATGGATGCCCAGTTCAGTCGTGCTATTTATAAGTTTGTCACGCGATTTGTTTTAGCAAAGGGGGCGTGAAAGGGGGATAATTTGTGTTTTTTAACGTTTTTTTGTGTGTGTTTTCTTTTCCACTGCTTTTTGACTCACATGCGAAGCAAAAGTGAGTCTATGTACTCACCCGAGTCGTCCGTCCGTCAGTCCCCCCCGTCCGGACGTCCGTCCGTCCGTCCGGCCGTCCGGAAAACTTTAACGTTGGATATTTCTTGGACACTATTCAGTCTATCAGTACCAAATTTAGCAAGATGGTGTATGATGACAAGGCCCCAAAAAACATACATAGCATCTTGACCTTGCTTCAAGGTCAAGGTCGCAGGGGCCATAAATGTTGTCTAAAAAACAGCTATTTTTCACATTTTTCACATTTTCTCTGAAGTTTTTGAGATTTAATACCTCACCTATATATGATATATAGGGCAAAGTAAGCCCCATCTTTTGATACCAGTTTGGTTTACCTTGCTTCAAGGTCAAGGTCACAGGAGCTCTTCAAAGTTGGATTGTATACATATTTTGAAGTGACCTTGACCCTGAACTATGGAAGATAACTGTTTCAAACTTAAAAATTATGTGGGGCACATGTTATGCTTTCATCATGAGACACATTTGGTCACATATGATCAAGGTTAAGGTCACTTTGACCCTTATGAAATGTGACCAAAATAAGGTAGTGAACCACTAAAAGTGACCATATCTCATGGTAGAAAGAGCCAATAAGCACCATTGTACTTCCTATGTCTTGAATTAACAGCTTTGTGTTGCATGACCTTGGATGACCTTGACCTTGGGTCAAGGTCACATGTATTTTGGTAGGAAAAATGTGTAAAGCAGTTCTTAGTGTATGATGTCATTGCTAGGTTTAGTTATTTGACCTTGACCCTGAAGGTCAAGGTCATGTAAAGTTCAAGGTCAAGCATGTGAGTCGTATGGGCTTTGCCCTTCTTGTTTAAAAGTTATTTTTGAGTCACTTGAGAAAAAGTGACTCTATGTAATCGGTCAGTGTTAGTCTGTCCGGCCGGCCGGCCGGCCAGCCGTCCGTCCGGCCAGCCGTCCGTAGACACCACCTTAACGTTGGACTTTTCTCGGAAACTATCAAAGCGATCGGGCTCATATTTTGTTTAGTCGTGACCTCCAATGACCTCTACACTTTAACGATGGTTTCGTTGACCTTTGACCTTTTTCAAGGTCACAGGTCAGCGTCAAAGGAAAAATTAGACATTTTATATCTTTCACAAAGTTCATCGGATGTGATTGAAACTTTGTAGGATTATTCTTTACATCAAAGTATTTACATCTGTAGCCTTTTACGAACGTTATCAGAAAAACAAGGGAGATAACTAGCCTTTTCTGTTCGGCAACACACAACTTAACGTTGGGCTTTTCTCGGAAACTATAAAAGTGACCGGGCTCAAATTTTATGTGAACGTGACTCATTGTGTTGTGAATAGCAATTTCTTCCTGTCCATCTGATGCCTCATATAATATTCAGAACTGCGAAAGTGACTCGATCGAGCGTTTGCTCTTCTTGTTTAACAGAAAGTATTATAAATAATTTTATAACCAAACAAGGTGTAAAACCTATGAATTAGCTGAAATATTGTTAAAATTCTACACAGAAATAAGGAGACAGTACAAAGAAAAAAACAAGCAAATCCCGCATTCACTCACAGCATCCTGACTCAAATGAAACAAAACTGTGACACTCACCAAATGATGTCTAGGTAATCCATATTGAATATAAGTCACATTTTCACAACAAAGTCCCAACTGTTCACCTATGAACATTTCCAAAAGGATTATGAGGCTCCAGCCATCCATTGTTATCAGTGCTGCCACGCCCCCCTTGCAACTACACATTCGAAGATTCATGCAGTCTACCACCCAAACACGTGTAGTTTTCCGACTCGTACTAGCAACAACAGGACTGTTTCTTCCTCAATATCACTGCTATTATCGCTTTCTTGAGGCGAAAACAACACGTCGGAATCATGATCTACAGGGTCCTCAAGATCCAACATCCGGAGAATCTCCTCCCGTGACAAGGCTCGCCTTCGATTCATTTTTTTTCTCGAAAAAACCATACAAATCAGGCTAATTTTGCATATGGCGGAAGGGCACGCAAAGTGTGTCAAGGGAAACAACTCAATTTACTGCAAGCTTCAAAAACCGAGAAGCAATCACGAGTCGTGTACCCTGTATGGCTCTTACTGAAAAATGCGCGTCCCGTCCATGGGCGTGTCAGCGCGGTTACTGATTTATCAGTGTCCCGTCGCGAAAGTGTTAAGGTGCCTTTATTAGCGTACCTTGGGGATGAAAGAAAAGTGTACATGGCTCTTTGGATGCTTTAATTTGTATCTGGTAGTGCTTAGATTTGGTGTCTTGCATTAGGCTTCGAAGCAATGAGCTTTGTCATGTTATTCAAGTTGTCTGTGCAGTTTAGACTTCCATGTGTTGTGTAGTCTATACATTTTATTTTAGTGAAGGAATTTGTGTTGACTGATTGTGGTTTTTTTTGCAGCCAACAATGAGAAGTGCAGGAGCATCTACAGTACCTCTCAGCTTCAAAGACTTGGTGCAGAAAAGAGTACGTTTTTTTTTCTCCATTTGGTGTATCAGCTACTCTTATTAGTGCATTGCAAGAATAAATGTGAAAGTGTAGGTACATGAGGCTTTTGAAGAACACACACACACACACACACACATGCACACGCACACACAATTGTTATTCGCTAAAACCATAAAAACATGTTTTTCAGTCTTACTCTTTAAGTTATGAGAAAGCATTCAAGTTTTTCTCTGTAATTTTTGTCTGCATATTTTTTGTTATATTAAAATACCAATTTAATATGGCATTTTTTTAATTAATTTTTTTATTTAAGTTGTGATCATGCCAGGTCACTGAAATTATTTGTTTCTTTTATTCTTACTTATTTTTGTGCACATGTGTTGTACTATAACTGTATAAAAGATAATCTTTCTTCTTTGATTTGCAGGCAGAAGAAGAGAACCTGCTCTTTGCTCCGGTACCAGGCAAGTCTCAGGAGGGCCACCAAGTGTACCGCTTGGGCAAAGCCATGGTCTACGTCGACCGCAACGTCATGTTCATCCAGGAAACCAACATACGATGGATACCCGCTTCATTACAGACTGTCATTGACCGAGGAAGACAATGAAACTGTACATACATTTTAACAGCAAAAAGAAGGAAACGTGTATATCTGAATGAACTGAGTTATACATGTGTATTTGACTCAATGCTTTAGGATTGAAATTCTGTGTCCAGGAGACTTTTGGAGATGCACAGAGAAACATTTCGCAAGGAAATTGAAAGTCTTCAGCCATATTATTTCATCTGGTTCAGGAATCACAAAAAGACAGTGTTTTCTTTATCTGGTGAACAACACAGTTAAGACTTGTACAGAGACAAATTTTACAAGAAAAATGAGTCTTCAGCCAAATAATCTTCTCTGCTTCAGGAATCACAAGGAGGACAGCGTTCTCTTTATCAGGTGAAGAAAAAGGTCACTCACAAACATCAACTGATCTTTAGATGTGTTCAGCTACAAATAGATTTGCTGTTTGTGCCCAGTGCAGTACTTTGTGTCAGTGTGAAGACGGGTCTCAAGAGTAGTCTTTTTGGTCAGATAAAAATTGACAGATCTAGTGATTGATGATCGTTTTGTAAGTGTTTGGTAATGATGTTGTTGCTGTTAAGTATTATGTTGTTGTCTTTGATGAATGCGTGTGTCTGCAGATAGCTGTGTTTCCATGGGTATGTGTTACCAGCGTGCTGAACTAAAAAATTAAAAAATAAACAATAACATCGAAAGCACAGGTCTTGAATTTGAATTTATTTTAAGAAGAAAGAGAGAGAGTGCGTTGTTAAATGGAATGTGCTTGGTCAAGTGAATTAACTTAGAGAGAGACTCAGAGTGTGTGTGTGTGGTGTATGGAATGTGCTTGGTCAAGTGAATAAACTTTCTTTATTGTTAACTAAAGCAGAATTGCTCTTGACAGTGTGTGTATGTATGTGTCCCTGCATACGCACACTCTTTCTCTCTCCCTCTGACACAAACATGCACTCTCTCTCTAACACATTCTCTCACACACGCACACACAAAATGATCTCAGCATAGCACCAAACTTCTGTTTTACTTCCGTCACAAGAAGAAAAATAGCTGGTATCACTTGCAATTGGAAACATGACCACAGCACAGGACATTGGTCACAAACACTCTTTTGTAAAACTGAGTAACCTTACAGTTTGTTCAAAATCACATTTTACTTGGGTCACTCATGTTTTGCGTATACTGTAATTTAAATATGCAACCTGAAAATCTGAAATAGTTAGATTCTTCAAGTCACTTCTACATGGTATATTTTCATAAATGTACATCATGTAAGAAATCTTGAGAGAATGAATGAGTGATGAAATCGTCTCTAGATTGCAAACTAAACCATGAATTCTTTTGATTTTCAATACAAAAAGTATCACTTAGTTGTAAAGTAAGGTTATGTGAGTGCGTGTCAGGACAAACACAAACAATAAAGGTACAATGTATGCATTTCCTGGATTACTTGGTTGGAAAGTAAGCCAATGTGAGTGTTTCTAAAAAAACAAAAACCACAAATCAATGTTTTTCCTATTCTTCAAAGATGGATTTGAATATCTCTAAACACAAAACTTGAGCCATACTTGGCCAAATCTTCATGCCTCTTAATCTTATAATAAATGACAGTTGTCAATGATAAACTAGTAAGCAAGTAAACCAAACTTGTTTGTTCTGTCTCAGATAATAATCCTGGCTGTTACAGCTGTCATAATCATTGTAGCATGTCGACATGATTACACATCTTTAAAAGCCCACTCTTTCTCGTGCAAACAAAGTTTGGCTCACCATATCAGATGTGGCCATGCTCATAACACCATCCCTCCATTTGGTCACATACAAAAAATGAACAGCCTGTGTGCTCTGTGCAGCATGGGAATTGGCTGTTGAATTATTTTCCTAAAATCCACTACTGGATCTTTGAGAATGTAATTCATAAAAAAAAAAGTTCAAATTAACCACAGAACGCAGTCAAGGTGTTGACTTTTGGTAAATGTCCAAGTGGAGGAATGGTCTTACCCCATGTAAAAGCCTGGCCAGATCTGAGATGGAGCACTGAACTGTTTTCAGGAGAAGGGAGTGTTCAATCCTGTTCATTGTGTCGATGTATAAGTCAAATTTCTTCTTCTTCTTCGTCGTTCGCTGATAAGTCAAATAATCCTGGACTGTTAACCCACAGCAAACTTGACGGTTCAATTGGGGCATTTCCACGGAAAAGGACTGCAATGGACGTTTGTCCAGGGTGGAAAAATCATTGTTAACTATAAAGGGTAGCATTTCTTGCAGTCAAAATTAAGGTGACCAATCATATTCCATTAAGCATTTTCATAACCATAATCTGTGATGCATTTTCCACCTCCTTAGATATAAAATTTAAATGGTTAGCTTTCCCCAAAAAATTAGAAAGTCGCGATGACCAAAATCTTTACCATCTCAACTCAAAGTAAATCAAATAAAAAATGCACACAAAAAGTCAACAACAACCTTTTGAATCTGGACCACTGAAAGTGATCAATACACACAACTTCCTTGTTCAGTTGACTAATTCAACAAAGCATAAATCATTGGATGAACAGGCCTTATTCAGTAATAACACTTCAGTTTCTTCCTTTCTTTATTTGGTGTTTAACGTCGTTTTCAACCGTTCAAGGTTATATCGCGACGGGGAAAAGGGGGGGGGGGGATGGGATAGAGCCACTTGTTAATTGTTTCTTGTTAATTGTTTCTTGTTCACAAAAGCACTAATCAAAAAATTGCTCCAGGGGCTTGCAACGTAGTACAATATATGACCTTACTGGGAGAATGCAAGTTTCCAGTACAAAGGACTTAACATTTCTTACATACTGCTTGACTAAAATCTTTACAAACATTGACTATATTCTATACAAGAAACACTTAACAAGGGTAAAAGGAGAAACAGAATCCGTTAGTCGCCTCTTACGACATGCTGGGGAGCATCGGGTAAATTATTCCCCCTAACCCGCGGGGGGTAACGCTTCAGTTTATAGGCATGTTTTAACACAGATTCATAGAACTATACACAGTCTCTGAAAACATATACCGGTACATATACGGGTGTTAGAAATTGTGACTCGCATGACATGCATGAACACTAATGTCAAGGTTCACCAAATAAGTTGTATAAATTGTAAACAAGGTCAAGTGTTTCAAGTTGCAATTTGCACACTAACCGCTCATTGAAAACAAATTCCTTTTAAAGAACAAACTCTGAATAAAACAATGGTTAGGTCAGCCACTCTATCAATCTTCTTCTTCTTCTTTTTCTTGTCGATCACTCAGATGGAAACGCCGGTTCTCCGCGCAAATGTTGCCGTGCGCTGTAGGTCGTCCAGACTGCCATAGAGCTTCCCTTGCACCGTGGTCGCCTCCGCCCAGATCTGGCTCCTGAGGCCATCATGTAGTGGGCAAGTCTGCAGCAGGTGTTCCGTTGTCATGCTGCCTGTTTGACAAGGGCACTGGTCTGACTGGCCAATTCTGAACTTGGTGAAAAGGTGGTGGTTCATTCGGTCTCTATCAATCAAGTAGTAGAATACAATTTTCACTGCTCCTGTGAAGGTTTCAACTTTCTTTCTTTCTTTATTTGGTGTTTAACGTCGTTTTCAACCGTTCAAGGTTATATCGCGACGGAGGGAAGGGGGGTGATGGGATAGAGCCACTTGTCAATTGTTTCTTGTTCACAAAAGCACTAATCAAAAATTTGCTCTAGGGGCTTGCAACGTAGTACAATATATTACCTTACTGGGAGAATGCAAGTTTTCAGTACAAAGGACTTAACATTTCTTACATACTGCTTGACTAAAATCTTTACAAACATTGACTATATTAAGAAACACTTAACAAGGGTAAAAGGAGAAACAGAATCCGTTAGTCGCCTCTTACGACATGCTGGGGAGCATCAGGTAAATTCTTTCTCGTCCCAACCAATATGGGACTCCCCCTAACCCGCGGGGGGCAGCTTTAACAAGTGCCACTGGCAAATGTAGAACAAACTAAACCATAGTTTTCTCTCTCGATAAAATGATGGTGAGAAAAGCAAATAGATAATCATCTTAGAACTTTGTGGACAATGCCACTTGTATCTGCAGCTCTGTGATTTTCTCTGCACTGTTCTTGATGTGTATGCTTCTTTCTAACCGTTTCCCTTGAGAAGTAAAAGAAAGAAAAAAATTACATAAATAAATGAACATACAGACATAGAGATAAAAGAAATGATCTGAAAATGAATAACTCGTAAATGAGCATGAGAAATAAATAGCAATTGAAGCAGATTTTTTCAGAGCATCTAGACTATAAGGGGCATCTCTCTATTACTAGACTCTTTACTTTCCCTACACAATACCTGCAACATTTTTCAGATTATTCAGTATTAAGTCCCAAATACACTATTACTCCTGTAAAGGCATATCATACAATAAATCAACTGTCTGTGTACTGGTTCACAAATTACATACCAGTAAATGGGGATGGTAAATTTGCAGTGTTAAAACATTAAACCACATACACTGACTATAGACTTTTCGGGCTCTAGCTCAAAACCCTAGCAGCACAATCACCACAAAACATCAGCGGATGATAAAATGAAGCTAACTACATAAAAAAAATGTTTTTTAATCTTGGGGTAAGAGCGGACTAATCTATAGAATATCTGCAGATATATCTAATCCAGAACACAGCCGGAGGCAAGATATTTTGGGCCGAGCATTACTTTGAATGGGTACATGCACTCCCATCGCCTTGGTTCCCTGTTAATGGACAATGTTCATCACAGGCTCTTTGCTAAATTAAAGGCACAGTGCTTCCCGTGTAAATAATTCTCCTCACTGTCTCAGATCTGGTCAGGCTTTTTACATGGGATAAGGCAATCCCTGCACTTTGATGCATACCAAAACTCATCACTTGGGTGCTGAAATGTCAGAATGAGAATATTTTAATGAATTAATTTGTTCAAAGCCACTAGTGTCAATCTGTAAAAAGTAATTTAATCAAAAATTCCAACGCTGCTCAGGAAGCAGTCAGGATGTTGATTTTTGGTGTGTTTCTTTCTTTCTTTATTTGGTGTTTAACGTCGTTTTCAACCACGAAGGTTATATCGCGACGGGGAAAGGGGGGGGAGATGGGATAGAGCCACTTGTTAATTGTTTCTTGTTCACAAAAGCACTAATAAAAAAATTGCTCCAGGGGCTTGCAACGTAGTACAATATATTACCTTACTGTGAGAATGGGGCGGAGATGTAGCTCAGTCGGTAGCGCGCTGGATTTGTATCCAGTTGGCCGCTGTCAGCGTGAGTTCGTCCCCACGTTCGGCGAGAGATTTATTTCTCAGAGTCAACTTTGTGTGCAGACTCTCCTCGGTGTCAGAACACCCCCGTGTGTACACGCAAGCACAAGACCAAGTGCGCACGAAAAAGATCCTGTAATCCATGTCAGAGTTCGGTGGGTTATAGAAACACGAAAATACCCAGCATGCTTCCTCCGAAAGCGGCGTATGGCTGCCTAAAACGGTCATACACGTAAAAGCCGTGGGAGTTTCAGCCCATGAACGAACAAACAAAACAAAAACTGGGAGAATGCAAGTTTCCAGTATAAAGGACTTAACATTTCTTACATACTGCTTGACTAAAATCTTTACAAAAATTGACTATATTCTATACAAGAAACACTTAACAAGAGTAAAAGGAGAAACAGAATCCGTTAGTCGCCTCTTACGACATGCTGGGGAGCATCGGGTAAATTATTCCCCCTAACCCACGGGGGGCATTTTTGGTGTGTCCATGTGGAGGGACGGTCTTATCCCACGTAAATGCCTCCGCAGATCTGAGATCGTGAGTAGAACTTTTTTCATGGGAAAGACTGTTTCTTTCACTTTCTAATAAGCATGATCAAACAACCTGCCACCAAAAACATTCTAAGAGTCTAAGGCATGGAGAAAAGTAAAGAAGAGACTTTTTCAGGGGCTGGTGTGCATGTTACTTATTACACGCAAGAGCACTCTCAAAATTGGTTCACAGAGATAATTGTGTAAGAATCACAGAGAGAAAACTACATGTACAGACAACTTATATTTTACTTTACTCGTTTGAAAATGTATCATATTTGCCCATAAGCGTCTGGCTTTACTGGTTTGAAACATTATCATATCTGTCAATTAGTGACTGTTTATTTTAACATCTCTAAAGTCTGCATGTAGTCAATCTAAATGTACAAAAAATACTCACTGCCAAATTCTGCTTGCGAGATCAATTTATTCTCACAGATCTATGAACTAAACTTACCCCTTTGCTGCTATGAAAGACAAAGGATATAAAAATGGTTTAAGGCTTAATTTTGTGAATATAATAGCATTCAACCAAGTCCCATGAAGGTGAAAGATGAGATAAAGGCCTGCAAGATAGTTCGGCCCGTTATCAGACTTGGGATTCTAAAATCTCAATTTGACTCAACTTGCTAAAAGCAGGCAAAGCTGTGGGTTTTATCCACTTTTTAGTGCTGATTTTGACCTGAAAAAATAACACACACAGATGGGGCTTTGAAATTCACAGAAAATTGTAAATTTACTTACATTTACAAATCTCATGCATTTTTCAACATATTGTTTTTAACTCAATCATGATCCTGCTATTGCTGCCTTCTTACATGTTTTGTTTAAACCCATGAGGTTTGAAACAAAGACAGAGTAAAATGTCCAAAAGCTGAATTTACTGAGAATATCTAACACGACAGCCTCCTATCTATAATGGCTAATCGGACGTGTGACCATGAAGCAAGTGAGCTACCGTAAATGATATTGAATCTGATAACATTAAGTCTGAGATGTTCAGAATGTTGACACAAGTTTTGTACATCATAGCTTGAATAGTGAGCAAATCTACTTTGGGGATAAACCAGGTTTTCTTTTCATAGATCTATACATTTCATGTATTGGATTTGGTAACACAGCCGGTATTGTTTTTATATCATTACACAATCATTAACATTTTAAAACAGAACAATCGGCTACAAAAAAACAAACCATTTGCAACTTCTGGTTTTCAAAATTGTATACATGTACTTCACATACATACCGGTATGTAATGTAATCCTCAACATTCGTTTCAGTCAAAAGCATTCAGAACTCAACACTTCACATATTTCAAGCATGCACACATTGAAAAAAGAAGGACCAAGGTATTTCATGACAAAAAGAATTGTGCTGTCATTCTCATGAGCAAGTTCAGTTTTAATTCTTCACATTCTTTACAGGTCATTGTTCTTTTAACTTTTTCTCTCTCTCTAACCTAAGTCTTCTAACTTTAGTATGCAATACAGGCTTCTGATTAAGCCATCCCAACCAAAATGTGTTGAAAAGCTATTTACCCAAAATCAAATATAGTCTTCATTTAAAATAAATAAAAAGGGCCATGTTTTGCTCTAAATATGTGCATTCTACTCTTTCTAAATTAAAGTTCCAAAACTCCCAACTTTAACCTGTCCCCATGGCCTTCCCTCAATAATTTCAGCTGATCTAGAATCAGATGTAATCGTATTATGACACTGCAGCTTGAATCTTGCCACTGAAATACCATAGCCCTTCTTTGTCGGACCAAAAGGAACCGTTCTCACACAGAAAGGTTTCAGTCTGGTTGCAGGCTCTCACAATGCAAAACACTCCGTTGCCAGGTATAACTCAGGCAGGCAAAGTTCAAGGTCGAGTCAAAACCTTAAGAAGGTTGAAACCCACAGGCAAGGTCAAATCTCAAGGGCAAAGTTAAAGTCACTCTTTTCCAACTTCTGAAGCCAGAAAACCGCAACTTTTCATGATCTTTTTTGTTTGCATTTTTTTCTTTTTGCCAGTGATCGGCCCAGCGATCCAGTGGTTAAAGTGAGCATGGTATGTTCACAGATGCTTTTCACCACCCGGTTTTTTTTCTGCTCACAAAGTTGTCTGGGGAAGTGTGAAGAAAAGCCACGCTAGCCGCAGCATCCTCCTGTCTTTGCTTGCTGCTGTTGGTCGTCGTCCACAACCACCACATTACGTCGGTTGCTCCCTGTGCGTCCCCCCCGACCCATTGTCCCGTCTGATTTTTCTATCATACCTGTTGGAAAGAATATAAATTTACACGAATCCGCTGCTGGTGAAGATTAGGCAACTGGACGACAATGATTAATCATAAAGTAATTAATTATATAGTATAATCTGTTTCTGTGAACTAAGCTGCATTTGGGCAACAAGATGATACTGATTGCTGTAAAACATTCTGTTGGAAGTTGTTTTAGTTGTTTTGCAAAGAAACAAAGGAGATTAAAACCAGCTATAGAGGATATTCTCGTTGTGTTCAGTAACTGTTCTTATTGGTCTAAAAGACCAGTACCAAAACTTAAAATCACATTGATTTTAATTCAAAGCAAAAGTCTGCATAATTTTACAACTGGACAATTCATGCCAAACCCTGCAATTTCATTAACATCTGGGGCGACATTACCTAGAATATGAGAATAGAGTAAGGAATACTACTGTTCTTTATTTCAAAACAAACTTTGGGTACTTAAAAAGAAAACACACACAACTGAACTGCACATACCTTTACTCAAATCTAGAAATAGTTCCTCTATGCCCCTGTTCAGCTTCGCGGATGAGTGAAAGTGCTTGGCATTGACTGACGCTGCGTACCTGTGGACATGAGAAAGAAATAACTTGAGTAAGTAATTCAACCAAGCAAAACAACTATTTGTGGTACTTCAATCAATACCTGTTTATCTTATCTGACCAACCCACAAATTTGCTAGTGACACTTGTATCATCACTGAGGTAAATGGACATACTGAAGGCCATTAGCATACAGGCATGGGAATTGAAAAAAGTAAAAAAGGCTGAAAATGTGTATAAAATATCGAAGTCGACGGCGCAAAGCCCCTAGCCTTATTAGGGGGGGTCCAGGGGCATCGCCCCCTTGAAAAAACTTTCTCCAAAGAAGCCAAATTGTGCAATTTGTTGACATCTGAGCTCAATATTTGCCATTAAATTCAGTTTTCAGAACCATTTTTGCCTCCCCCATTTTTTTTTTACACACGTATTTGCTTTTTCTGTGGAACAAAAAATAATTTTGGCGGAAATTTGCCTTTCGGCGGACAATTCCCATGCCTGAGCATACCAGTGGCTTTTAAACTCTTTGATGTAAACGAATGGAAAATTTCCTAAATAAATTATCATTTAATTAATATACTTACCCGAATCACATTAGCATTGAGTCACCTGAGATGCTTATCACTGAAAAACGCTTACCCGGCTAAAGAATTTAAAGGGAAGCAACCCCATCACCAAAACGAAAGTGAAAGTAGCTTTGGTAATGGGCCAGTACACCGGGAGTTACCTCCCATACGGGTGTATGCCACGTCACTTCCTCTAGGAACACGTGCCTATTATCATACGGCTTTAAAAAATCTTAAAACCATAAGCGGGGCAGGTGGGAGGGAATACAGTATGTGATTCGGGTAAGTATATTAATTAAATGATAATTTATTTAGGAAATTTTCCATTTAATATCATATTCTTACTCCGAATCACATTAGCAGATAACATCAACAAGGCGGTGGGCTAGAAATGAATCAAAACTCACCATCAAGTTCTGGACAGGAACTGGCCTGCTGCTATGAGCGCTGGAAGGCCTCTGGAGCCATCCTGTCGAAGAGCTGTGACGTCCCGAAGATAAAAGTTTATGAAAACATCTTCGGAACGCCAATACGCAGTTGTCAGCACCTCCTCTAGACGTCTGGAGCGCAGAACTGCCAGAGAGGATGCCCACGCCCTCGTCTCATGGGCTCGGGCCGAGTCAAGTGGCAAGGAGGGCATAACCCCCCCCCTCTTTGTGCGCCTCCACTCATAAGCCTGCTTGATGAGCGAGGACACCCACCGGGCCAACGTTACCTTCGACAAATCTTTCTCGCGCCTAGTAAGGAGAGAGATAAACAACAACTTCTGAGAACTAGACCGAATCGGCTGAGTCCGGGCTAAGTACAGACGAAGTGCCCTCACAGGGCAATTGACCGAATCGGGGTCACCCGGGGCCAACGCGCTGGTCAGAGCCTTAACTCTAACCAGCGGAGAGGCCTGCCCCGGAGACTGATTCTTGGCCAGGAAATCAGGCCGGAAACGCAAAGATGCGGAACCGTCCGGCTCAAAGGAGATATCTCCAGGCTGACCCGACAGGGCGTGGACCTCGCTACCCCGTCGGGCCGTAGCCAACAAAAGGAGAAACAGCGCTTTGCGAGTGACATTGAACAGACTGGCCTCGCTTAAAGGCTCAAAATCCGCAGAACGAAGGAATTCCAGGATTAAAAACAAGTCCCACTTGGGAGCGGGCAAACGAGCTTTAGCTTCCTTAAGAGCAGCCCCTTTAATGACTGCAGCTATAACGCCCCCGACTCGAACAGAACGACCAATCTGCTGAAGAGTCGCCGAGATAGCGGAGCGCCGGACCCTCAACGAGGAGACTGAGGCGCCCTGTGAAGACATGAAAGAGAGGTGGTTAGCGACCTGAATAGAGCGCGGAGCCACCGAACTCACCCCTCTAGCTGAACACCAGGCAGTCCATGCCTTCCAGTGGGAAGCATAAACTGAAGAGGTGGACGCTCTATGCGAGCGAGCCACCAAGTCCAGAGTCAAAGACGACGCCCCAGAGCGCTTCAGCGAGTCCCGAACAACTTCCACACGTGAAGCTTCAGAAGACTGGGCTCCTCGTGTGGAATGCCTGTTCGGGGCTGCACTAGTTCCCCTCGCACGAGTGCGAGAGGAATGGGGGGCCCTTGGGCAAGCCGAAGAAGATCTGGAAACCAGACCTGCGACGGCCACAGAGGAGCGACCAGAAGAAGAAGGGCCGGCTCCTCCATCTCCGCTTTCCGGATTACTCGGCTGAGTAACGGAAAGGGAGGAGTCTGAAGATCTGTATGTGCCCCCCAACCCTCCCTGGACGCATCTGTAAAGAGGTCCAGGTCGGGGAGGGGCACGACGATCGGAACACCTCTGCAGACCCACTCCGTGTGCAACCACGGAAGGGTCGCAGACTGGAACCATCCCTGCAAAGGGCTGAGGGCGTCCCAGTCCACCAGAGGAGAGTCCACAAACGGCTTCAGCGCGAACTGAAGCGGACATTTGTGGACCCGGCCCAGTGAAACCAGAAGAGCCATAGACTCCATCTGCCCCAAGATGGAGGCGAGCGAGCGGATGGAAGCCATCAGGAGAGGTAAAGTGGAGCGAATCTGAGCTTGGAGCTTGTCCACCCTTCTCTGAGAAGGCTGGACAGTCCAAGCGACCGTGTCGAAAGACATCCCCAGATAAGTGAATGTCTGTGACGGGGTCAGCTCCGACTTTACCCGGTTGATCGAGAACCCCAACCAGTTGGATTCTCGAAGAACCGTCAGGGTATCCTGCGAACAGCCGCTCTGGGACTGGTTCATGATGAGCCAGTCGTCCAGATAAGCCCGCAGACGGATACCCTGGGACCTCACCAGTGCACAGACCTGTCTCACCACCATGGTAAAAAACCCACAGTGCGAGAGACAGCCCGAAAGGGAGTGCGCGAAACTGGTAGATCTGATCTCCCCACCGGAAATGAAGCCATTTCTGGTCGGTCGGATGCATAAGAATGTGAAAGTATGCGTCCGTGAGATCGATCGAGGTCACCCAGTCTCCTGGGCGGAGAGAGTCTCGGACAGAGGCTGGCGTCTCCATCTTGAATTTTATCTCCCTCAAAAAAGTATTGAGGAGAGATAAATCCAACACGGGACGCCATCCTCCTGATGCTTTGGGAACAGCGACCAGACGCCCGTAAAATCCCAGGGAGCTGTGGACCCGAACTCTCTCCACCGCGCCCTTCTGCTCCAGGGAGGCAATTTCCGACTGCAAGACGGAACGTGCTTCCTGCGAGAAGGGGGGCTTGAACCGCGGAGGCACTCGGGTAAGAGGCGCCTTTTCCTCCCGCCAGAGTAGACGGAAGCCCGAACTCACCACTCCCACAATCCATTGGCTGTCTACTACCGACATCCAACGAGAAAGTGCCCGGGAGGGGCCTCCCGCCATCACCAAGGTGGAGGGCGGGAGGGAGGTGAGATCGGGAGCGCTTCATTGGGGGTGTGGCTTACTTCCAGAGCCGCCACGCCCCCTCCCCGATGCCGTCCTCTTCTTCCCACCACGAGCGGCCGGCGAAGCCTGCCGCTTCTGAGCTGGCTTGGGGTTAGACGATGTCTGAGCCTGCTTCTGTTTAGAAGGCTGAGACTGTTTCACCCCCTTCAGAGTGTAGTCAAGGAACTGACTGTCCTTGTTTGACTGAATCTCCTTCTGTCTGGCATCCAGTGCCAGCGGACAGAAGAGAGACTCCTCTGAGACCGGGGAGACTCTCAAGGTCTCCCTAGTAGCCAGCTCCGTGAATTGGGACTGCGAGAGGAAGAGATCCCTCCTGCAGAGTACCGCTTGGGTGTACTGCAGGGAGGAAAGACGCAATTGTTCCTCATTGACCTTGGCCAATGCGGTCAAAAGCGCAGAGACATCGTCCGCATTCTGTTCTTCACTGAGAGTGAAAGGAACTAGCGAATCGGTCAATGCCCGAGACAGAGCCCGAACGAGAGTCTCCGCAATGGAGGACAGTTCGATCTGCCGACGTCCAACCTCCTCAGCAGAGAGGAGGGAAGCCTCGGAAACCGGCAAAACCGAATCACGCTTGATCGGTTTAGTCAGAAGAGGCAGCAATTCCCGGGAAACCGGAAGGGTAGCCCTAGGGAGTGCAAAAGACGCCAGCCAATTCTGGCTCTGATTGGGCATGCCAAGCTTCCTATTGGCCGTAGGCACGAAGGAAGAGGCTTGGGCAGCTGAAGCCACCCACTGCTGAGCTGATTCCGGAACTGGACCAAAAGGAAGCAGTAACGGAACAGGCACTGGCCGAATACCACTCCCCGCATGTGCTGGACGAACCAGTGAATGCGAAAGTTGGTAAGCCACTGACGGAGACTCGGCGAACCGGAAGGAAGAAACATCCTCCTGTGCCGGCCGGAAGTCCGCCATGGCAGAAGGAACGAATGATGCGGAAGAGTCCGCAGCCACCACCCCTTCAGGAAAATAACGAGACGTTACTTCCGCCGCGACGTCAAGAACAGACTTGAGCTTCGACGGAAACACGCCCCGCGACTCCTCGCTGACCACTGATGGAGCATCAGAATAGTCACACGTGGAACCATGACCGAAGTCACCAGTTCCGGAAGCAGAAGCATGCCCTGGCAAACCGGAAACCGGAAAAGCCTGAGCACTAACGTCATCCTGCCGCCCAAAACCCTGTGAAGGTAAAGGGTAAGCAGGACGACCATCCGCAAAAACCGGAGCTGCATGAGCTGACGTCACTCCCCCGACTGAGTGGAGTGATGCCTGCTCAAGCCTAGGCGCTTGAAAGCCGGAAGGCGCACGCTGTAATCCACTATCTGGTATCCGGAAGGAACCACCAGAAGAGGAAGAAGCGTTTCCGGCCGAAACCGGAAGTGTAGTCAACGGAACCGCAAAATGCGGAAGTGAAGACTGCACTGGTTGACTTCGCGATCCGGAAGGACCGGAAGTCAGTGAATACTCCATCCTGCCGCGACCGCCGTAGCGTGCCGGAGCGGACGGATCATCACTTCCGGCAAGTGCCGGAAATGCGGCAGTCGAAACCGACTGCCGCCGCTGTTCGAACAAGTCCGGGGCCTCGTAGGTTATCGCCGGAAATGAAAGATCAGCAAGGTATCGGTCGTGACCCGATGCGAAAGAGCTGTCCCCCGAAGGAGAACGTCCAGGCGCCTCACGAGGGCTATCGGACCAGCTCTGCTTACCAACCGACGCTGAAGAGGGAGGACGCTGCTCCAAGCCGGAAGTGGAGGACAAAGACACGGAAGCCAATGCCCGGACGTCACTGCCAGATGCCGGAAACGCCGAACTGCTGGCGACGGAACGCTGAAAATCTGCCTGCACCAAGCTGCGGATTTCTGGAACCAGTGACTTTAACAGAGAGGAAACCAACGCACCTTGTCCAGGTGCTAACAAAGAAGACGAAGTCTCCGATGTAGAGACAGGTGCAGAAGTAACAGTAGCGCTAGGCGCCGCAAAAGAAGCAGAAGTAGTAACAGCGCTAGGCGCCGAAATTGGTACAGCCAACAAAGTGTTACGCTCTTGGTCTGTAACAAGTAACGTTGCTTTGGAAGAGGAAGACTTAGCCTTAATTTTCCCCTTGGGGTCCGACTTGCCACGGCGCTTGTCTGAATCAGACATGTTGACAACAACACGTGGCAACGCGAAAAAATTTACTGAAACATAAGTCTAAACGACTGGAAAATTCAGTAAACACACGCACTAATGCGTTAACAAAATACTATAGCTAAACTTGCCCCACAAGCAGAGGCACGGAGAGCTACAAACAAAGTCACACGAGCTAGAAAACTAACTCACACAACAAAATGGCGACACGCAAGACACTGACACAAACGTCAACAACACGTGGCAAAGTAAAAAGATTTACTGAAACGTAAGTCAAAACGACTGAAAACACAGTAAACACACACGCTTACGCGTCAACAAAATACTAAAGCTACACTTGCCCAAACAGAAAGAGGGCACGCAGAGCTACTAGCAAAGTCACACGAGTTAGCTAACTAACTCACACAACAAAATGGCGAAACACGCAAGTCACTGACACACAAGTCCGTAAAAAACGGACAACGTACAGTAACGAAACAGCGCAAACAACCAACAACAAACGGGAACGAGCTCACCAAACTGTAGGCAAGGCGAGCAGACAAGCTGGGTAACGTGGCCGGCGGGTGTCACTCAAACACACAAGGTCAGCCACAGAGCGTCAAAAAGTGAACCGTCCTCTCCGAGGTGAAAAAGACGTAAGAATAATAGGCACGTGTTCCTAGAGGAAGTGACGTGGCATACACCCGTATGGGAGGTAACTCCCGGTGTACTGGCCCATTACCAAAGCTACTTTCACTTTCGTTTTGGTGATGGGGTTGCTTCCCTTTAAATTCTTTAGCCGGGTAAGCGTTTTTCAGTGATAAGCATCTCAGGTGACTCAATGCTAATGTGATTCGGAGTAAGAATATGATATTAAATTGTCCTTACATGGCTTACTTGTAATGAACTAAATGTCCCTGGGAATGCTCAATATCGCCCCCAAACAATAGCCCTTTTTTGGCTCACGTAAGTGTAGCCTATGCGATCGTAACTTTGTCTGTCTGTGCGTGCGTGCGTGCGTGCGTGCGTCTGTGCGTGTGTATGTCTGTGGTAGAAACTCTAACATTTGAAGACGTCACATTACATTGACGTCACATTATGACGTAAGAGGGTTAGACGTCACGCGAAGGAAGTACTGACAGTCTCGGTCATTATTATTTTGAGCGCGCCGAGACTAGTTGGCAGTCGTGTCCTTGTAAGTAGGCTACATGCAGACAGACAGATCTAGATCTAGTGTCTCGCTTTCTTGCACAGTTTCACCTATGCTCTTTCTTTCTGTGTGTGTGTGTGTGTGTGTGTGTGTGTGTGTGTGTGTGTGTGTGTGTGTGTGTGTGTGTGTGTGTGTGTGTGTGTGTGTGTGTGTGTGTGTGTGTGTGTGTGTGTGTGTTACTGTTTGTCGATTTCTTACGTGAGCCTTGATGGCTTCGCCTCTTGTTTTTTTTTTTTTTCTTCTTTTTTTTTTTGACCTCAGTTGCATGCAGGATGCTTCAACCCATATTTTTTGCCCGATTTTTTTTTTTGTTTTTGGTTTTTTTGTTAAGGCGGGGAACATCCTTTTTCCTTGGTCTTTTTTGTATAACATAATCAACTTTATATTATACAAAACATAAACTTCTGTCTGATGTTAAACTCTAATTCCAATAAAATACGTAAGTCTAACTTCTTCCCATACTTAAATTTTCCTATGGTCATTTTTGTTATCAAAATACAATAATTTATAAAATAAATTTGATCGTTTTTAAAATTTTCATTCCAAAAACCAAATAATATATCTGTTTCATTCAAAGTTATATTATAATAAATTTGCTTATAAATAAAGTCTTTACATAGTTTCCAAACGTTCCTCACCTCTTGACAATGAAAAAAGAAGTGCTCAAGTGTATCCAGTTCATTACAAACTTCACAATTATTAGTTTGACATAAACCCATCTTGTTTAGTAAAATATTTGTTGGGTAAATTCTGTGTAAAATTTTCCAATGAAGCAGACGCAGTCGTTCTTCTTTTGTACAGTTAACAGCTAACAGCCAGTGTCTTGATTCCAGAACAACTTTATGCTTTCTTTGCCAAAAAGAACAAGCGCTCGGAGTTTGTAACCCCAAACCCCAAACATAGCCCTGTTTTTCACAAGGTTCAACAGTCCCTGCCAGACACTATCTCACCTAATTCTTCTTTCAAAACAATTTATCCCCCATAATACAAAGATTATTTCCTTCTGGTCCTCCATGCTTCTTGTTGGTTCACATCTTTAGAAACATACTAATTCGACGTCATCACGGGATTTTGGCATAACTTATTTTTGACAGCTTTTCAGCAGAATAGGCTAAAAAAGGGGAATGTTTATTTTTATAATGAAATAGTGTTTATATTTGTAACTAGTATGGATACAAAAATAAAAGAATCGAGTTACGCCAAAATTCCAGGACGACGACGAATTATATCCTGTGAGAGAGATGAAAACTGGTACATACTACATTTTACCACAACTACAAACACATCAACCAAACAGAAATTGACCAGTTTTATCTCTATCAGCCATAAAAATGGAGCAACTTACGCCTCTGCTTCTTGCACAGGGACATGCCTGTCTTTTTCCAAGTCTGTTTTGTTGCCCACGATACACAGTGTGACGTCTTGTCCCAGCATCCGCCGCAACTCCCGCACCCAGTTCTTCACCTGCAAGGAAGCCACAAGTATGCCAGTGTTACTGCTCTCTTTCTCATTTTACAGAATACAGAATCTTTAATTGCCTAAGGTTGACAATATATTTGCCTTCACATTGCGGTTAAGAAACATTCACTCCAGCCAAGCACACCAAACACACGCATCTATACAAACTGATCAACCACATCAATTTGAATACGATACTGGACAGAAATTAACAAATACATACACTAAATACTCTCTAAAAGCTTCCTCACCTCATATCTGACAAACACACACACACACGCGCGTGCGCGCACACGCAAAATAAAAGATCAAACACTTGTACTTTAACATTGCTGCCTCGTGCATACTTCACAATGTAAAAGAAATCACAGTCGCAATCACAACCACGATCCTTTTCTTCAAAGTTAATTGAACCCAGCAGATTTTTCTGACATACTCCCCTTGTCCACTTGACTTCATCTTTCGTCTCTTCTCTTTTATGTTCATCGGCGGAAACTCCCACATACATTCGTGTTTATACATGATTAGGGTTTTAGACTTTTACGCCTACGACCGTTCCCCCCCCCCCCCCCCCCCCCCAGCATTTAGGCAGCCATGCTCCTTTTGAGGAGCATACATGATTTTTCTTTTCGTGTTTCTAAAACCACCAAACTCTCGACATGCATAACAGGATTTTTTCTGTGCATACTTGGTCTTACGCTTGCATGTACACACAAAAGACACTAGCAGCTCTACCCATTTGTTGACCTGGGAGATTGAAAAGATCTTCACCCTTTTATCATACCAAAATTTGATCAATTCCTTGTGAAATAAATGTATCATTTGACTTCAATCAGCGTACACTAGTAATAGATTGGCGGATCAATAATGCAGTGGGGCACTTCACTGATTGTCATTGTCCGCTGAAAAGGTCGGTCATCTCACTCTACTCACCTTTTGAAAGGAGTCTTCATCTGTGATATCGTAGACTAGGATGGCTCCGTTGCTGTCCCTGTAGTAGATAGGCCCTAAGGCGTGAAACCGCTCCTGCCCTGCTGTGTCCTGTTTGTGATGAAAACAAATGTGATATTACATTACATAATTAAAGAAGTAAGGCATTAATAATTACATTTTTTTGGGGCGGGGATGTAGCTCAGTCGGTAGCGCGCTGGATTTGTATCCAGTTGGCCGCTGTCAGCATGAGTACGTCCCCACGTTCGGCGAGAGATTTATTTCTCAGAGTCAACTTTGTGTGCAGACTCTCCTCGGTGTCCGAACACCCCCGTGTGTACATGCAAGCACAAGACCAAGTGCACACGAAAAAGATCCTGTAATCCATGTCAGAGTTCGGTGGGTTATAGAAACACGAAAATACCCAGCATGCTTCCTCCGAAAGCGGCGTATGGCTGCCTAAATGGCGGGGTAAAAACGGTCATACACGTAAAATTCCACTCGTGCAAACCACGAGTGCACGTGGGAGTTTCAGCCCACGAACGCAGAAGAAGAAGATTACATTTTTTTAAAAACACAAGAACTTCTAATCTCAATCCCTGTAACTTGTAAGATGATGTTTTGTTAGATTTTCTACTCGAACGTGAAAAATGTCTAAAAATTCATTTCCATTTTAACACATCCCCCTCTTTAGCGTTTTCCTATCTCCTCAGCCTTACGAAAATGACAAAGTGCACAATAAATGATCATAATATAAATATTAAATAAACACAAAGGGACAAAGGTTAACTGCCTATGACTAAATCAATGTTACCTGAGAAATCTTTACTGCATTCAAACAACGCACAAGACGTGTTAATAAGCATCATCTATACTTCTTGCTTAAAATACACCAGGGGTGTTCATGCAAATTATACCGCATCATATAACATTCGCAGTGGCTACACTTATGCCGCCCGTAACTTTTCCCTTCTTTGCTTTGATTACGCCACAAAGCATTTCCCCGCCAGGGCCGCGCTCTACTTCCGGTTTGATCCGGTTTGGGCGGCCATTTTAAAGCGTGGGTCGAGTGAGGACAGACGTGTTCAACAGTTTATTAGTAGGCTTAGTGGTTGTGCGTATGCAGGCCGGTTAACTTTAGTCATGGATAGCGGACTTCACAGCGAAGCAGTTTTGACAGTAGGAAGTACGTTCGAGTACTTCAACAGGTTGCAAAAAGTTATCTCGGACTTGAAACGAACGCGTTCGTCCAGCTCTACGTTCGGTCGTCGCGAACCCTACAGGTGCAGCGCAAACGAGCCCCCAGAAAGACTTTCAACGAAGCATTGCAGTTTGGCGAGTTGGACTATGCCTGCATCAATGGAGGACGAAACCATCTGATGCAAACAAACAACCACTACATTTTCCCTCCAATTAACCTGTACGCATAGTACACATACGGGGAAAATATAACCCAACATTTAGTACAGTACATCCTAGTACACACCATGGAGGAAATTCGGTAATCTTGAACTTTAGCGTGTTAAATTCATAGCTCAGAATCCAGAGGCATTTAAGTCTCCAAATTTGTAGAACCTGCACTTGTAATCATAACCAGACCTGTTTACCCTAAACCTGAGGCAAGAGTACTTTTTCAAAAAGTTGAGTGTATTTTTCAAAAAGTTGGTGTACTTTGCAAGCAAAGCCATATGGGCTAGGGAAAATGTACGCGTGGGTGCAACCGTGTTTGTGTAAGAATAGCATGTCTTGTGAACATCTTCAGAATTTAACTCCTTCCGATACAACAGGGATAAAACAATTTTATTTACCTGTCAGTTTATAACATTATAACCAGTGTCTTCCAAGCAGATTGATAATGAAAAGATGAAGTTCGTGAAATAACATCTGCGGTTGACAGTGGCAAGTTCATTTTTACAATCATCTCAGAAAACATTGCTTCAGCACGGACTACAGCCTTTTCTTCTGGCAGGATTTGCTTTGCGGGAATGAACTTCATAATTCCTTGGCAGCTTTCAGCGGATTTGCAGCAACCTTGTCCATGTGAGTTTTGGAACTGCGGTGTCGTTCGATGTCATATTTCCCAGCATGGGCAACGGAGAAATCTGATTTACAATACTTGCAGTGTGCATGACTTTTTCCCATAGTAGACTCCACAATTCCTGGCTCTTTCTTATATTTCTCCAAGAAAATCTGCTGCTTCTGCTGTTTAGACTTGGTACAGTCATCCGAAACTGGCACATTTTACCGCTTCATTTTCCCACGATTGTCCTGACGATCGCTTGTGCCAACAACTGAACAAGGTTTCCACAGCTGAAGACTCGCTGTCATGGTTATCTCCCTTCAACCGAAACCGGTATCAGTTGTACCATCCCGTAATCAGCACACCAACACCGGAAAACCTATTCTAGACTTGTTCTTATGCGTATTTTGTGCGTGTGTCGCGTATTTGCGTACTGATAATAATTTGGCGTACAAAATACGCCCAAATCGTACTGGTAAACAGGTCTGCATAACAAGTCATTTTAGATCCCTTTGAAGTTACGGAATGAACTCCGGTGAACTGTACGAATGCATTTTGTTTACATGGGTCAAAGAAGGAATTATCCGTATGATCAGACAAGGGAGACAACTCTTTCGTGTAAATGATGTCCCATGGTTGACAACGTACGCCATTTTCGGTGCATTTTTGTCGATTGAACAACCAAATTAATTAATTATGCTTAAGTTTGAAGCTCAATCCGTCAATTAATTTCACGACAAATGTTCTTTGGCTTGCTTACATGGACTTGTATCAAAAATAAGTAAAGAATGTCACTGGATTCTGAGCTATGAATTTAACACGCTAAAGTTCAAGATTACCGGAAATTCCACCACAAATCATACACAAATGATTCAATCCTTGTTTGCAGAAACAAATTAACGGGATGGGTTGAACAAACAACTACTTCACTCCCCACATTCACCTGTACCATTAGTACAGATAATTCCAAAAATACGGAATAAACCCGTTAAAGGAACAGTGAAATCTATAATCACTGAGCCTCATATAAGCCTCAATCACTGAGAGGATATCTGGAAAATCAACCACCAGTACATACAAGTATGTCCTAACAAGGGACATGAATAATAGTGAGCGTGTTACGACAGTAAAATGGTGTCATGTCGTAACTAGAGAATGTCCGGGTAGGATCACGCTGCGCCGTAATCAAAGTCTGGCCAAGTGACTCTACGACTCGTGGAAAAGGTGTAACCGAAGCCTGCAGTGAGCGGGTTACGACAGTAAAATGACGTCATGCCGTAACTATAGAATTTCTGAGTCGAATTACGACTTGAAAAAGGCATAACAGTAGCCCCTACCTATAACATTATTCACCATGTGCAAGTCATGTAAGAAAAACACAGTGAAATGTAATAACACTAACAGGTATACAGCATAAATAATGGATGATTTAAATTTTAATTAAGTTTAACAAACCATGCAATGTCAATCAATGATCAACTAATACAGTGATAGTGTACTAGTGGTATTCAAAAGCATGATATTGATATTAATTGATAAATCAAAGAAAATCTACATGTATTTTAAACAAATTATGCTTTTAAATGAACAACAACAAAAATGTGAAACAAACTCACCCATATTGCCAAATTGACTCGCTTGCCACCAACATTCAATTTTTTGTTCAAGAAAGAAGCCTGTAAAACCACAAAACCAAATTCATAAGCGTTTAATAAAGAAATGACCATGCACACATGCATACATTGTATCTTGTATAGTATTTAGAAGTATACAGCATCAAGTTTTACTTTTACTTTTTAGCATGCAAATATTGTATAGTCAACTTGCAAATTTGACGAATTCTGCCCTCAGAAATCCCATGTTACTAATGCATGCAGTGTTGATCTGAGCCTCAGAGGAGAACAGGTAGACTGGACCTGGGTTAAAAATATGTACGAGTCCAAATGTCCTGGCTTTTTCTGATTGATAAAAAAATGAAAAAAATTCTGAAGACCTCTTACAATGCCAAAACTATTGGACGGTCAAATTGCCATGGGTCAGCAATATCCCGATTTAGCTCCATGTGATGGTTAGGTTCACTGTCGCACTTAGTAACTTAATCACAAATGTTCGCTTTTATTATGACATTGACAATCACTTAATTCAGACAATGACATGAAATCCAAATGGCTATAATTTCAGGATAATGCAGACTGAGGAAAGTAGGTGCACTTGGCCTGTCATGTGTGCAGCCCCTACATACCTGTATGTGCCACAGCTTTATAACTTTCTCACTTGTGGCAGTTTCCAGAATTGACCACATGGAACTTGAAACTGAAAGTGTGCCACATACTCAGATCCACAGAACGATTTTTTTTTTAAGAGAAAAGGTTTGTTTTCTATCAGTTCCACTGGGCTTATTTTGGAACATGCGTTGACTCCCTTCAAATTGCTGTCAGTGTCAGAACTTTTGTATCAATATCAGTAACTATAATAAGTGTCACTGTCAGTGTCGCAATCTCACGAAACATCACTTCACACCATGACACGTAGTTTGTAACAGTATTATATCAATACTAATTTCCTTCAACTGTGACACCCTCAGGCAATTAACTCCGGTATCACCCTTCCATTAAGTTTGGTTATAAATACTGTAATACTAATAGGCTCTACTAGCTGATGAATATTTGACACTGCGACTAAGCTACCTTGTGTGAAGTAAACGTGCCAGCAAAGGAATGAACAGTTTTACACTCATCCTAACAGATGACATTGCACTTCGTAAATATAAGGTTTTAACACAACCTTTCCAGTCGGTAAGTTTTACCTGTAACGTCGTTATATGTTTGTCGTTGAACTTATTTTCAACATATCGCAGTACCAGCGATGTTTTCCCAACACATCCTTCTCCAAGCAAAACAACTTTGAAGTTGTACTTCCGCCCCCCTGCTTCAGCCATTTCGACTCAGTCCACGCACTTCAATAACGTTTGAGCAGAAAAGTGACACAAATTAATGTCACACTTAATAGTTTACACACAATAGCGATCAAGAGGACTACATCATACAATGTTGAAACCCTGTCGCAATTTTTCTCCGGCGGAACGAAAATGGCCTCCGATTGTAAACGTCATGGGTCACGAGGGCGTGATTTCTGAATAAACAAACCCTCATAAAGTGTGAAAACAAAATCCACAATTATTTCAGACTGAAAGAATTGCCTTAAAATAACCGCTTCTTTTCAGACTTATCAACAATTATTACTTTTTCTGAGTGAAACATTTATATTCTGCTTTTGCCACAAGCTTGTAAAAATTGTGGAACGCCAGACAAATTTGATTTGGAAAAGTAGACTAGTTACTTGGATTCAGAAACTTATAAATCAAATAATTATGGCGATCTATCGTATTTAAGATGTGTTGCAATGTTTCTGTTTCTGTCTCCACTATTGAGAAATGTTACAAGTTCAGTATAGTTTTGTGATTGGCACTTCAATCATAAAACTTTGATAAAGTTTTTCATAATTTTTATTGTATGAGTTCAACTTGAAAGATGATGATGTTAGGATTCGAGTCAGATTTTTGTGTTCTGTTGGGTTTATTTTTTAGTGAGAGATGGCGAATACAACTATATGCAACTAGACTTGCAAAGGTTCCCAAATCCCTTGGCTCATGCAGTCTTGGTATGCCTATATTTAGAAATGAGAAAAACGAAGTTGAGTTATCAGGGCATCAAAGAAATCACAGTTGATTTGCGGAAGAAAAAAAAGAGGCAGTTCTAAGAACAAATTGAGGATCTTCAAACCACAATACAGTGATAAGTAATGCACTGTATTAGAATGTTGTATCTGCCATAAACTCGCCTCAGCTGTTCACTGTTCCAATACAGCTCAGGTCCAGGTCCAGCAAAACATCCTTATTTTGATCACTCGCTTTCCTAATCCATCTTTTTGATTCTACTACGTCATTTCTAAATATCAACACAACATCACCACACTGATTCATTATTGTTGCCGCATAACCATGTCGTCTGTGAATCAGGTGAGACTTATCTTATGAATTTGACATAATTGTCTTCTTAGAATTTTCTTCCACAGCCGTCAGTCTTTTCCTTCAGTTCGAAAGGCTGTAAATGCTTTACAAATGGTAAGAGTCTGGGCGGAAGTTTCCTGTCTATGTCGCTGACCGCAGGAGAAACTCAACCTGACATTCTTTTTGCTGCACTACGGTTTATAAGAGATGCTTGATTTATAAAGGAGCCCTTAAAATGCAGGCGCGGTTTCACATTATTTGTTGAAGCTCAACAGTAAGGAGGAGTAGAGTAAGGTTGTTGCATGTTGGCTTGTTGCATGGTCATGCGATCTTTACAGCAGTGTTCTATTATTAGAGCTTAGACTCTAGAGTCGCAGTGATACTGGTACTGGTAGATGTGCATAATGGCAGGACACCTAGTACTACCATTTGTCAAGGACATTAAGGGATGCATCTTGATGTGAACTGTTCTGGAAGTGATCTCACTCACTGTACAGTTTTTCAACAATGTTCAATCACTGATTCAGTATGGAACATCAGATCTTAAGTTTCGGTTGAGCAGTTTCGTCCATTCACATACTGACACAGTGCTAACATGTAACTTCTATTTCCATTTAGAGTTAACACATACATCGTCAGCTGTTAGTGTTACTGTGTCAAGTGCATAATATATAGTTACAATCAAGTATTCTGAAACCAGTGATTGTGAGTGAGTGTTAGTGTTACTCAACTTACTGTTGCTGTTAAGGGGGAACGGAAGGAAGATTATACTTGTCTGTATCCCTATCACCATATTACTTGGATATATATCAGTGTATCGGATGTGTACACATGGTTAAAGTGTTCAAACAGAAAAAGTATACTGATAGATGAGAATGACTACAATAGTGCATGGTCAGCATAAGTGCAGTTGATAATGGACATTGTTGGGAAATAACTCTGTCGGGTTTGTATAGGCTGTGAAAGAGTTAGTACCCTTGCATTTTCAAAGACAAACATGCATCGATCTGCAAGTGTTTCCTGTCCTTGTGTTTCAGACACATGCACACCCTAGCTAGTGAATGGCCAATATAATTTCACGAGGGAAAATGTCATCTCTTTTTATCTCCGTTTGTATTTTGTTTGTACTTCGAAAGACAATTGCAGATAAGCGCTATATGTAACACTAACAGAGTTGCTTAAAGGCATATGTACTCGATGACTATACACGCTAATTGCTTTACCAACAGCTGGAGACATGCTAAATTAAGTTCCCTGCAAAATATTGTGGTCTAGGACCCCTTCAATGTTGAGATATGTTAATTTTCATTTTGATCTGGATCGTCCTATTTATAGATTTGGCAACACATGTAACGTTGATGCAAGGGAGCTAACACCGCGGCTTTGTTGACATTCTCACTTTTTCAGAGGCTAGAACAAGCTGTAATGCATGTATTATGGTCCGCGCATGGTGACGTATCGTCATTATATGGTCTTATGGTGCGTTTGACATCGATTATGGGCAAACTACACTTTGTAAACACGGGAGCGCGTACATATGCCTTTAACTGATCGGGGGGCCGGGTAGCTCAGGTAGTATTGAGCACTGGACCTGTGATTGTAGGGTCGTGGGTTTGAATCCGGGCCAGAACGGACACAGGTCAACTTTATGTGCGGACCCAGAAATAGTAGCCATGTCCCACCCCCGTATCACCACAGTGGCATGTAAGGAACCTTGATCATTCTGTTATAAGTGCCGATGGCTGATAGCACCTAAACACGCATACACTTGTGTATCTCATCTAAAGTTGGGTTCTTCTTCTTCTTCTCATTCGCTTCTTAAAGTTGGGTTAATTATACTAATGCCCCCTGGCCTTATGGCTTTGCCATGAGGGCATAAAACTTGAATTTATCTCACTGATCAAAAAATTAAATCATACCTTGAAATGTTCATTTGAATAATGACTTGTTTAGTCTTTGTTTCAGGTGCTGTTTGCAAAAGACAGTGTTTATGTCCATGTCAATGTTGATGTCCAAGAAAAAGATGCCCACATTGCAGGCAGAGTGTTTTTCCTCCAGAAGGTATGAATTTTCTTTTCATTTGATTCTTCTTCAAGTCTTGCAAGGTTTGTGTACACACATGTTTACGGTTTAGGTTGAATATTTGTTCTTTCCCATCTTACTTTTGTGCCACTTGATTTGTCATCACATTTTATACCAGTTTGCCATAAATAGTAAAACATCAGCTATGCATGCATGTATGCCCTTTTTCACGTTTGTCTGTGTGTTTACCAGACAATTCTATTCCATTCTAGCTTGGCCCTAGATTATCACTTTATGCTGGTTGCATTGTGTGTGCACATGGCTAATTCTAAATAGATTCAGTGTTTCTACTTAACTCTCTTGTGTTAAAGGACTTTCAACCATTGACTTCAGAACATTTTCTCCTCAGAAGTGTTTCAAGATTTAATAACTTACAACCTGATTCCAGCCTGATGGTCACTATGTGGAGTGGAAGGCGGAGGAGGTTTTGAACCTTGAGGCACAGGCAGATCAGGACTGGGCCGTCATAGGTGCCGTCAGCTACAAGAGTGAGACCCAGGGCGATACAGGTGGGTGTTTTCATCACTAACAAAAACTAGGCACCAGTGCTTTTGTTAAAAGAGCTGATTGGGATGTGCAGGGAGTAGGGTGGAATCAGCACATGATGGGCCATTTGAGCCATTTATTGTAAATTTGATAAATTGTCTCTTTTAGTCAACTTTAAATGGGGACATCAGAAACTCAGCTTTAGTTGAGGAAAGACCTAGTCAGTTGAGCCTCAACAAACTTTTGATGAAAACAAGACTTACCTTAGAAGTTAGATGCCTTTACGAGAAAGGGGAGAAAAATCAAACCAACAAATATATAAAAGTCACCTTTGTGTATTTTCACAGTTTAAAAAAAAAGTTTTAGTTAGAATAAACCTATATTACCATCAAATGTCATGTTGTCAAAAATTAAAAACAATTGAAAGAATATTTATTCTTATCCCACAGTATTCGGTTGGTAAAAAATATCTACTTCACCACAGGGTGCATGACAATTTACATGCTGTCAACAATACTGATAAAAATAAATATAATAAGAAATTGGGAGATATCTTGCTTATACTTATAGCTCATGCCTGAAGTTAAGATTTGATTTGCAGTTTCAATGAACGCCAAAATGGACGCCCGGCGCAAGTACAACATAAGCTTCGACATTCTGGACTTGAAGAGCTTCAAGCGCAGTGCTCCAAACCATGGGTGGGCGTACATAATCTTCATCCTGAAAGACGGCACAACGTTTCCTGCTCTCCACTTCCACAATGGTGGCAGTAAGGCCTTGTTAAAAGAGCTGGAGAAGTTCATCCACATCCGCAGGTGAGGAGGAGAACTTTCAACTTCATAATCTTGTGATGGGTCGTGGGTGTTCCCAGGGCTTCATTTCTACCTCTTTAGCTGCAGGCAAAGCTATTTTTAGCACCCTTCCTTCCCCACAGCAGAAATAACACAGCAGCTTGGTGCCAGCCCCTGATAAATTCCCTCTCCCTGTAAAGCGCAGAAGCATTTGGGTAAAACTAGCAAGCGAGCTTAACTTTGTGCTGGCTGCAGCTGTTGGTAGCCAAATGATTCTCTCTGCCCTGGCTACTTTTAACTTGCACCTTCCACAACCAAATGCAAGCCAGGAACAGCTGTGGGGTGGACACTTTTGTATAAGACGACTGGGGGACTTCCTGGGATTGACTGTGTGTGTGTGTTTATTCTGGGGTGTCTTGTGTCAACACAATTTTCTCCCCTGTCCTCCGCAATTAAGGTCATTTTTAAGTCAACTGTGTCCTTATCCTGTTGCTTTTCGTACTTTCTCTTTCTTTTATTGTAAAGGGGGTTCAATAGCACTTTGTGGTAAGACTTCTGTTGAACATTTTTAAAAAAATGTTTGAAATGCTGGGATGTGATTATGATGCTGAGAAAGATTATTTTTCTTGAGTTCATGCTTATCACATGTGTAACACATTGAAACTTGTGTGTGCAGATCACCCAATGACCAGAGATTGTTCCTCGTTCAGGAGCATGATCCTGACATGCTGTCCAAGTCCTTTGATGAACTCAACCTCTTTTCAGAATCTTCTGGGCGGCTAGTGTCTGTGAGTATTTGTGTGTCAATCCAGTTGCTGTTTGCTCGTGCTGTGGCTTATCTGAGAAAACGAGGGTCTTGTTGATGTCTTTGAATTTATGTTGTCTGCTTAATCAACTTGAAATATGGGATATATGTATGATATATTATATATATATATATAAAGAGAGAGAGAGAGAGAATTAATGAATTACATCAAAAGTGAGAATGCGAAAGAATTACGTCATGAGCAAGGAAGCTCATCCTTTACTCTAATATATATGAGGGAACTGTTAGTGTTATTTATTGTCACTGATTGAATTTTGTTCGCAAACAGTTTGTGTTTATTCAAGCAGTTCTGTTTATTAATAGCAGCACTGGCCTTCACAATTACTTCTGTTTTTATCGATTTTTTGTTTGTTTTTCACAGAACTTTATCAGAGACCCCTACACAGCCACGATGGGTAGCTTCTCCAAGGTGACCAACTTCCTGCGAGACGTGCTGATGTCCGACAACCCACACGCGCGACCCAGAGAGGAAGTGGCGGAGTTGTTGCATGACGACATTCCTGGCATGGAGGTCAACCACCAGGATGAACCTGGATTTGAGATGGTCACCAAGGTAACAAGATATATGGCTTTGCGTGAAATTGGTTATTTAGGGTGGAATGATTTTAGGGAGTACAGTGGGTTGTTATATTTAGTCAAGTTTTGACTAAATATTTTAACATCGAGGGGGAATCGAAACGAGGGTGTGGTGTATGTGTGCATGTGTGTGTGTGTGTGTGTGTGTGTGTGTGTGTGTGTGTAGAGCGATTCAGACTAAACTACTGGACCGATCTTTATGAAATTTGACATGAGAGTTCCTGGGTATGAAATCCCCGAACGTTTTTTTCATTTTTTTGATAAATGTCTTTGATGACGTCATATCCGGCTTTTCGTGAAAGTTGAGGCGGCACTGTCACGCCCTCATTTTTCAACCAATTTGGTTGAAATTTTGGTCAAGTAATCTTCGACGAAGCCCGGACTTCGGTATTGCATTTCAGCTTGGTGGCTTAAAAATTAATTAATGACTTTGGTCATTAAAAATCTGAAAATTGTAAAAAAAAATAAAAATTTATAAAACGATCCAAATTTACGTTTATCTTATTCTCCATCATTTGCTGATTCCAAAAACATATAAATATGTTATATTCGGATTAAAAACAAGCTCTGAAAATTAAATATATAAAAATTATTATCAAAATTAAATTGTCCAAATCAATTTAAAAACACTTTCATCTTATTCCTTGTCGGTTCCTGATTCCAAAAACATATACATATGGTATGTTTAGATTAAAAACACGCTCAGAAAGTTAAAACAAACAGAGGTACAGAAAAGCGTGCTATCCTTCTTAGCGCAACTACTACCCCGCTCTTCTTGTCAATTTCACTGCCTTTGCCATGAGCGGTGGACTGACGATGCTACGAGTATACGGTCTTGCTGAAAAATGGCATTGCGTTCAGTTTCATTCTGTGAGTTCGACAGCTACTTGACTAAATATTGTATTTTCGTCTTACGCGACTTGTTTTTTGTTTTTAGTTTGGGTAAAGGTTAAATTGATGAAGTAGAGCAAGAGATGAGCAAATGGCATCTGTTTATGTGTGAGTGTAAATGGGTATTTCTATAACAGTACGTATAACAACACTTGATTGTCCATTAAAATGAAAGATTAAGCTGAAAAATGTTGTTTGACACACCCAGCCTGCATGTAAACGATTATAACTTGAACTTTTCAAAAGAATTATTTGGACACTGGCTGAGGTACAGCAGGAGATAAGTGAAACGCTGTGTGTGAGTACACATGGGTATGTGTGAATAGCTGTGTGCAGCGTGCATAACTCCAAAATCAGAAGGGTTACACAGAGCTGTTGTAAAACTTTAGCTGTGGTGTCTGGAGAGAGGTTAAGCTGACAATTCAGTGTGTGTTTGCATTTACTACAGAAATGTCAGTAGAATTGCTTATCCTTGTATAATCCATGATTGATTAAAATACTGTTCATTATTGTGGTCTACAGACGAAATTACCCAACAGACCAGACGTCCAACGTGGTGAACAATTGAACGCTCAGCAGTGGGCAGCCTACTTCGACACTGACGGTCGCATCACACACATTGACAACCTCAAGGAACAAATCTTCAGAGGGGTAAGTTATAGCTGCTGTTTTTGATTTCTTTACCAGAGCTGTAGAATCCAGTTTTGTGAAATGAACAGGTTTATTGTCTGTTGCTTTTCACAACGATTGAAATTGAATGTAGTTTCCAAACTGGGATTTTTCTACTGTCACAAATATTAGCTCTCACAAAGTCTGGTCATTCTGTTAAATTAAGCAGTCACAAGTCTTGTGCAGATTTTACATTTCATTTGTCGGTTAAACCCTGTCAAACACATGTGTTTGGCCTGTTGTGTTACTGTGTTCTCAGGTTAAAAGTGTTAGCGTCAGTGTGTAAGGAGTGAGGTTCATTTTGTTTCATCGACTGTTGAAGACAATGCACTAACGAACTGCAATTTGCTCTGACAGGGTGTGGATCCGTCTATTCGCAACGAGGTGTGGAAGTACTTGTTGGGATATTATTCCTGGGACTCCACACTGAAGAAGCGACAGGAAGAAAGGAAGAGAAAAGTGTGAGTGTTTCAACTGTCATCCCATCAACCTTTCATAGTTTGGTAGGGGTTATTTACTACAAATGTGAGGATTCAGTAGGGTTTCTCGTCTAATCCATGTTATGTCGTGAATCTTTTCGAAACGTGCTTGTAAATTAGTACCCTCACCACGCAGGTAAACTGTCACAAACCAACAGCTGAGGGACACACCAGCTGAGTCACTTTGTATTCCAAATCAGAAAATTGCTAGCCAATCTGTTGAATGTGACCACCATTACCTCCCTTGAGTGAAGGCTATTCCAACGTGATGCAGTTGGTTGATTGTTTGAATATGGTGATCATCATCTACTTCACATAAAAGCTGTTCGTACATGACATAGATAGCACTTCCATCCATGACAATGTCTGGAATGTGTTTTCATGTGCACGCTTGTGTTTTCAGAGAGATTATTTTCCCGCTTGTGTTTTCAGAGATGACTACTTCCGCATGAAGTTGCAGTGGAAAACGATCAGTGCAGAGCAGGAGAAACGCTTCTCTACCCTCAGGGAGAGGAAAGGACTCATAGGTAAAGTGCCTCATTCATTGGACAGTGAGGTTTATTTGGATTTACGGTTGATTTTGACCTGTTTGATAAAGCTGGAATAGTAACTGTAGTGTCTGTTTTGGGGTAGCACTTAAATGAAGGTCTGTGTCTTCTTTTTTGCCTGTTTGGATTCCTGACTTTTTGTGTAACTGTGAGTGTTTGTGTGTGTGTGTGTTTGTTTGTGTGTGCTTGTGTGTGTGTGTCTGTCTGGGCACATGTGCTCACCCTTTCTTCTTTTTGTACACGTTCTCTGTCATTGGCTTTTTCTTCTTGTACAATAATTATCGGTGTCATAATGTTTTTATTTTTATTTTTTTGATGTTATTATTGTTATCCTTTTTTTACACTCATTCGACCACTCACGATTTTATTGTTCTCTGCTGTTACAGACAAGGATGTCTCCAGAACGGACAGAACGCAGAAGTTTTTCTCCGGTGACAGAAATCAAAATCTTCAGGTGCTCTACGACATTCTGATGACCTACTGCATGTACAACTTTGACCTGGGTAAGTGTTTCCACATATTGGGTTTTTTTTTATGGAGACAGAAGATGTAACTTTGTAATAGGGAGTTGGGTGGGGGGGGGGGGGGAGAGATTATAGGTGCGAGGATAGGGGCAATAATGTCACAGATGTTGTTTTCTGACACTAGATGTAGAGGGAGGGTAGCGCTACTCTCTGTGGTTCATGTGTTGATCTTAAAGTACCAAGCTGTATTCTGAAAATAAAAGTGAAATGCTTTGATTGGGCAATAATTAATGTTTGTGTTCCACGTGTGTGTTGCAGGCTATGTTCAGGGCATGAGTGACCTGCTGTCTCCAGTTCTGGTTGTCATGGAGAACGAGGTTGATGCTTTCTGGTGCTTTGCTGGGCTTATGGAGAGAATGGTAGGTCTTATGCACATTCTTAGGCAAATTGCGTGAATGATAAAAGAGAGAAAACAGTTAAACCATTTCAAATGGTAGCTGCCAAAGAACTTCATCTTTGGCCTGCTGCTGGCTTAGAAAGTGCGCAAACAAAATAACTTCTCAATTTAGTTTTGTACGAATTTGAAACTGAACAAGATGGTTGTGGCAAACTTTCTGTATTGCTGGCTGAAGTCAAACATAATGCTAGGTGAGGTAAATATTGTGTTTTGTGTTATCTGGAGTTTTCATGAGTGACCTAATCAAATCAAGGAGTGTCACACTTCATAATTGTCACCATCACATCAGCTTGTATATGTGTCACTCCACTGAAATTAAAAAGTAGTTGTGGTGAATTCTTAGAATTGAATTTGATCATAAACTTTGCTGTGGATTGATGATAATGCCATTTGCTTGCTGTGCAGTGCACCAACTTTGAAATGGACCAGGGTGGCATGAAAATGCAGTTGACCCAGATCCAGAAGTTGATGCAGGTCTACGACCCAGAACTCTACACCTACCTGGGTATGTTAGTTGTTACTGAATATAGAATAGTTTGATTGCCCATAGTTGGGAATTTGTCCCGTTGTCGCAGTTAAAAAGGTATCCAATAAAATCATGCCCACAATAACATGCACATGTATAAAAAGAATCGACAAAAGTTGATGATCCCTTTGCTGCTCAAACATTTTGCAGAGTTTGTTTATTCAATATCTTACTGGGTTGAACAAGGTTACAGAGTCTCTGTGTTTGATTTTTTGGTTTTCAACAAGATAATCATTAAAAAGTTGAAAGTGTTTGACTCTTAAGGTTGATATTGAAAATTCTATGCTGTGTCTGTCCCGGCTAATTCTATGTCATCTATCTTGGTATCTGTTCTTCATTGTGAATCTTCTTCTTATTGGTCAGATGGAAACTCCAGTCTCTGTGATGAATCATTGTGGATGACCATAATTCTCATTTTGAATGCTTGTTTTTTTTACACATCTCCTTCCATGACAAGCAGTTTAACAGTGTGTTGAAGTATGACTTACCTGTGTAATGCTTTTCTTCAGAGTAGTATTTTTTGTTAATTTTTCCAGAGAGCCACGATTCTGGCAACTTCTACTTCTGCTTCCGATGGATCCTGATTCATTTCAAGAGAGAATTCCACTTCCATGAAATACATCGATTGTGGGAGGTAAGCTAAAATCATGCTCGTCCACTGAGACAATTTCTGACAGATCTCTAAAATTCATGATAACTGAAGACGGCCACTTGCGCATGAAACATTTTTAAAGCCATCCAGTGCTTCTACACAATATTTTTTTTTCTCAGCAGTTGACAAGGTAAATCCTGCAAGAGAACACCATCTAGCATTTCGTCCAAGGCTGTAAATTAGTCAGAAGAAGTCGGACCTGCTGTAGATAAAGTGAGAATCCTGAATTGATGAGGCGGGAGAAAGGAGACATACATGTGTTGTTGTTTTTGATGTTGTTGTTGGCAAAGCTATGATAAACATAAGATCAACTTAAAGGCAAACTCGTTCCAGCTCACCATCTCCTATCTGGCCATGCTTTTACTTGAGATAGGGCCATCCCTCCATTTGGACTCGTACCAAAAATGAACATCCTGATTGCTTTCTGTGCAGAGTTAATTACACCCCCGGTATAGGGGTGTGTATAGGTTTCACTGGATGTGTTTGTTTGTTTGTGTGTTTGTGTTCGCATATAGATCTCAAGAATGAACGGACCGATCGTCACCAAACTTGGTGAACAGGTTCTATACATTCCTGAGACGGTCCTTACAAAAATTGGGACCAGTCAAACACACGGTTAGGGAGTTATTGGTGGATTAAGATTAAGAGTGACATATTAATGGTCAAAGGGAAATAACCTTCTCAGTTGGTGGCAGTGAGAATGGTTATTTCCCTTTGACCAACGGGGGTGTTTTTCCTACCTCGACGTACCCTTTCGCAATGGACCCTGTGTTTACATTCTGACTTCTGACTTCTGACTTTTGACTTCTGACTTTTGACTTTTGACTTCTGACTTCTGACTTCTGACTTCTGACTTCTGACTTCTGACTTCTGACTTCTGACTTTTGACTTTTGACTTTTGACTTCTGACTTCTGACTTCTGACCTCAGTTGGTGGCAGTGAGAATGGTAAGGACGGGGGTGTTTTTCCTACCTCGGAGGAATTTCTTGTTTTTTTATGAATTCATTTCTTGAAAAGCCATTAGTGGAAGGAAGTGCACAGGAAGTTGTCAGGATGTTGATTTGTGGTATGTGTGCAAGTGGTCGGATGTTTTTTCCCCATGTAAATGGCTGGCCTGATTCGAAATAGTAAGCAAAATTATCTCACAGGAAGGACTGTGAAGTTGTGTTTATAGGACCAGCCTAGTAGATCAAATTTGGTGGTGTGTTGATATTTTGAAAAACATTTGTTTGCCTGAATTCAACATTGTGCTGTGCTGAAGTGTTAGATGTGGAATTTAATACAGCATTGTATATGTTGAAGAGGGAAATTAATACAGCATTGTATATGTTGAATAGGGAAAGTAACACAGCATTGTATATGTTGAATAGGGAAAGTAACACAGCATTGTATATGTTGAAGAGGGAAAGTAACACAGCATTGTATATGTTGAAGAGGGAAAGTAACACAGCATTGTATATGTTGAAGAGGGAAAGTAACACAGCATTGTATATGTTGAAGAGGGAAAGTAACACAGCATTGTATATGTTGAAGAGGGAAAGTAACACAGCATTGTATATGTTGAAAAGGGAAAGTAACACAGCATTGTATATGTTGAATAGGGAAAGTAACACAGCATTGTATATGTTGAAGAGGGAAAGTAACACAGCATTGTATATGTTGAAAAGGGAAAGTAACACAGCATTGTATATGTTGAAGAGGGAAAGTAACACAGCATTGTATATGTTGAAGAGGGAAAGTAACACAGCATTGTATATGTTGAACAGGTGTTGTGGACAGACCTGCCTTGTCAGAACTTCCATCTTGTGTTCTCACTGGCCATCCTGGATGCAGAGAAATCTACGCTGATGGAAAACAAGTTTGGTTTCACAGAGATTCTCAAGGTACGCATGATGCTAGTTCTGAATTCTACTCTCCTTTGAATATTGTTTCTAGAATTGTCCCAGACCTCAGCAATTCTTTTGCTTTATTTACTTTTTGAATGCAGTCTTAATTTTATTTGCTGTTGTTTGCTGACACACAGGCGGCACCGTATCATTGGCAGCATTAGAAATTGTTGTATCTACCTGCATTGTGTGTGCGTTGTCAGAATGGGTGCCTTTACCTCAGGAAGTTTTGTCTAAAGGCATGATCATACATTAGCAAGATCCACTTTAAAATGTTTCACAATCAATTCCCTTGTACTCATGAACATAACAGCTGAAGGTATTGTGAAATGTGGGCCTTAGATCAAACTGACACAGTTGATCTACAGTGAATTGTAGCCCCGCTCAAAGGAATGAAACCAGGTTATTATTAGTTGTCTAGCCTGCCAGCTGAGATGGTGTTCTTTCTGTCTTTCAGCATATCAATGACATCAGCCAGACCATCCCCTTGGAAGAGATGCTGAAGAAGGCGGAGGGCATCTTCCTGCAGATGAAGAACTACAAGAAGCTGCCGCTCGCCGTCAAAGAAATCCTGGGCATCCTCCCAAACTCTCCCGCCTCCTCCGGCTCCTCTGTCGCGGGAACACCAGCCACTCGCGAACCTAGTCCCTTCCCGGCTCCTGCAGTGACCAATGGAACGACAAGCGTCGTGAGCAATGGCACGGGCCCCAACAGTCCCGACGACAGTAGCATAGAAATCCTCTCCGATGCTGCCGACTCCGCTGCGTCTAACTTCTATCATTGATAAACTTGAGTGGCATTGGGTGTTCTGTGTTTGTGGGTGTAAAAGGGTAAAGGAGAGAATGAGAAGTGGGCTTTTTGTAGGGGTGTTTAGGGGGCAGAGAGAGAGAGAATTTAGAGGAGGGAGGAAGGGGTGTGGGGAAGAAGGGAGAGGAGAGAGTTCAGATGTGGGAGAGTGGCATTGGTTGTGTGTGTGTGTGAAGGGGAGAGAACAAAGACTTTCGATTGGGAGAGGGTGAGAAGACATGTGAGGGGAAGAGTAGAGAGAAGGTGTCTGTGTGCTTGTGTTTGGATGTGCTTGTTTGTTTTTATTTTATTTTATTTCGAGTGTTCGGATGAATGTATACTTGTGTTTGGTGGGCATGTACAATATTTGCGTGAGCTGGTGTGAAAGAGGAAAGCATTTAATGTCAAATCATGATGGTGGTTTGGCCGACTGTACAGTTTATTCTTGCTGCACTTTGGCAGTGTCCCTTTTCTCAGTACTTGAAGATTGTAGTAGTTTTTAAGTTGATGTTATTGTAACATTGGCTTTTAATCTGCTTAAATGATGAACAGTACTTTGTTAAACTGTACAGTGTTGTTACTTCGCAGTGTAGTAATTATTGTAGCAGCTGCAGTATTTGTTACTCACAGACATCCGTCATTTGCAGAGCATTGTTGACTCATGTTTGAATGCTTGTTCTTTGCCATTTGAAAAAAGTCATATCTTTTTGAGAAAAAAAAGCAAATCAGCTTGTTGCTTTTTAATGTTTTTATTTTCTTTATTTTTACAGATTTTCAAAATTGTTGTCTTCAGTGTCTGAACTGAGTGATGATTTTCATTTAGAGTGCTTTCAAAAGCGGTCCTTTCTGTTGCAACAGATATGCACTCATTTGTATACCAAATTTAAACTTTGATGCAGAACTGGAAGCAAGCTTTGATTCTGAGTTGGCTTTTAAATGGGTTATTTTCTTAGATTTTAGTTTGGATTTAGGATTTCAGTGGCGAAATTGCATTTGGTTTTGGTGGTTTGGACACACCTTCTGAGATGGTGTTCACCTTTTGATCAGATTTTTTGTAAGAGGTAATGATCAGCAGTGTTCAAAAAAAAAGTTTTTACATCACTACTGTTTTCGGCTTAGCTTAGAAAGTTAACATCATCTATTGACTTGTGTGGCTGCGTGTTATTTTCTGGAATCTTACTCTGTTGTACAGCATTGTCTGTGATAGATCAGTATTTAATACCACTTGTAAGCTTCATTTGATGTGTCAGGACTTTATGAGGGTAGACCAACAATTTGACTGAAGATGGATCCCCCCCCCCCCCCCGCCCCCCAGAGTGGCACCATTTTTGGATTATGAATGTATACTTTTACTGTCAAATAACTGTTAGGGAAAGGAAATCGGACCCCCCGCGGGCTAGGGGGAGTCCCATATTGGTTGGGACGAGAAAGAATTTACCCGATGCTCCCCAGCCTGTCGTAAGAGGCGACTAACGGATTCTGTTTCTCCTTTTACCCGTAAGTGTTTCTTGTATAGAATATAGTCAAATTTTGTAAAGATTTTAGTCAAGCAGTATGTAAGAAATGTTAAGTCCTTTGTACTGGAAACTTGCATTCTCCCAGTAAGGTAATATACTGAAAGGCATAAATTCTGCAAATAGTGCATTGAACGATTTTGCTCTCAAACGAAAATCAGATTGAACCTGTAATTTGTAGTTGACATCTTAAGTGTCGGAGCAAATGTTTCACGCTGTCATCGTGCGCTTTGCAGTATTGCTGATCCAGCCACAGCTCACTGTGCTAATAAAGACAATGGGCTGAACGGGAGACAATAACGTAAAAAAGATAGTGTGTGGCCCTATAAAATGCAACTGGCTGTTTGGCTGTATCAGATATCGCAATCATGCCACGACTTGATGAAGAAGAGAGACAGCAAGCGATTGGGATGCTTAGAGCTGGCCAAAGCATTGAACGTGATGAACACTGAACGTTTTCCGAAATCATTGCGCTTGGACTCTGTCACTTTTTTTGAAAAATTGTCATTTCATGATGTTCTATTCAAAATCAATAAAGCAAAGGTTTATAAACACTAAAATGGCCAATAAATAAAATATTCAAACATTGAAAACATTCACCACTGAGTTTATTTTTTGTGATTTTTTAAAGTTCAGTTTGCGGAATTTATGCCTCGGTATATATTGTACTACGTTGCAAGCCCCTGGAGCAAATTTTTGATTAGTGCTTTTGTGAACAAGAAACAATTGACAAGTGGCTCTATCCCATCTTCCCCCGTCACGATATAACCCTTCGTGGTTGAAAACGACGTTAAACACCAAATAAAGAAAAGAAATGAAATCGGGCCTCAATTAGTATAAATACTTTCGGTTGTTTGCAAACCTAAGGGTAATAATAGAGACCATTGATCGTCTTTTTTTTTTTTAACCTTCATTTTGTGTGTGTTAATTTGCTTTCTTGTTTTACTTATGTCATGCCAGTGGCAGTGTTTTATGTTCTCGTATGTTAGTAGCTTCTGTCAGTGCAGCTATAGAGCTTTGTAGAAAGGCTGACCTCTTATCAGCCAAAAATATGTTGCTGAGGCACAGTTAATCGAGCAACTGTTGTTTTTTTATTTAATTTTATTTTTATTTGGTATGGTTTGTCCACAAATTGTACTGCTTTGCATATATTATCTTTGTGAAGTATGATTTAGGAAATGTGCTTTTTGTAGTTAGATAAATGGAGTTTTCAATTCTGCTTCCATCACAGATGTGAAGCACAAGCAATTGAGCAACAGATTTTGTGTCATACATGTATTGATGTTTTTCACGACAAACTGTACTGCTTTGCTTGTGAGCTTTGTGAAGTCTGACTTTAAAAATGTGCTTAGCGGAGTCAGGTAGTTGTTACTGTTGCTTTGAAAATTTACCTGGGTATTTTTTCCCAACAACATGAGATTGAATGTTGTTAGCTTTTAGAATAATTGCTAAGATGTATTTTAGTTTTGGCGTTTTATTTCTCTAGGATGCTTGAATGTGTTGCAAGTGTTTTCTTATCTTTTAAGAAGGTTAATCTTTATTGTAATTCTGGAAAACAGACCTGAATCACACATTTTATCATATTAATTTAATGCATCCTGTCTGCTGTTGTTAGAATGCTTCAAAGTGTGGAATTTAATCGCTCAGGTAAATCGGGCATGGGAACATTTTAAGCTGAAAACATCATTTGAAAATTAACGGGTGTTGATATTTTATTCTACAATGCCCAAGAAGATCATGTCAGGGTACCAATGCTTCTGAAGTAGAAAGTAGGATATTCACTTATCTCATTGTACTTGGTATTTAGACAGCTTCTGGGTTGACCTGCCGGCAGTTGTTAACTTCTTGTATCAGTGCATGTGTGAATAGTGAACAATTGTCAAAAATGTAAATAATTATCATGGCAGATTTGTTTCATTACAGTATCAGCAACTCTTTTTTGATCATCTTAAATGAGACTCTGCAATCTCTGAAAATTGTTTCATCATCTGACAGTTCCCATGCCTGGTACTAAATGTATTGTGGCACGGGAAGAATACTGATAACACACAAACAAAACAAAAATAGCACACAGAGGTGAATATTATTTGCAGTGAATGGACAAAAGCAACCGAGACTAAGAGAAGGTAAAACTGGATATACTATAGGCTTTATCAATATTTGAACATAACTTGTTTAACCTTGTAGGAAGGATGATAGTTTTATTATTTATTTACTTGTATTTATCCATAAATGTGTTTGTTTTACTTGGGTTTTGTACAATTTGGAGTGTACAGTTGAACCCCTTTTTAAGACCTCAACAAAATCTGATAAAATCGGGTCTTAAAACAGGAGTCTGAAAATTGTCTCAGGTAAATTTACAGAGGTTATGAAGATAAAATCTAAAAAAGCAAATCTTGAACTGGGTTTTTTTTAAAAGAGGGGTTCCACTGTACCAGATTTAACCTTCCCCGTCGTGGGTCCGTGTGGACCGGGAAGGTTGTTTAATTGCAAATATATCCTAAACCAGTTGGAATTTTTTAATGAGCTTTTAAGAACGGCTCAGACACCTAAAAAGCTCTTATATCCTAAAAGATCATTACATTTCAGCGAGAAGTAATTAAACAAACAAAGGTCAAATTTAGGCTACACACGGAAGACATCGTGGGGCCATGCGGACCCATGTTTCTCAAACTGAAGGAACTTACATAAATACTAGGGAGAGAAGTCACAAACCTTCAGGTATTGGCTCTAAACATCATTTTCTACAATCTGTTTAATTTTGGAGTTAATAAGCAAGTCGCGTGGAGCGAAATTAATACATAAAAATGTGGGTCCACACGGCCCCACGACGTCTACAGAAGGGTATCCACGTTTTTCCATTTTTGAAAAGATTTAGTCCGCACAGTAATAATTAAATTAATAATTTAATTTGATTACTTCTCGCGGAAATTTAACCACGGCGTCTACGGAAGGGGGTGCATGTTTTTGCTTCCTTGGAAAGCATGGGTCTACGGAAGGGTATGCATATTTTTCCTTCTTTGAGAAGCATGGGTCCGCACGGCCCCACGATGTCTTCCCTGTGTAGTCGATAACCCGGTCGGGCGAAGGTTAAGGGTGTGAGATGTAATAGTGACAGTGTGTGTAAAGTATGGTTGTGAGAAGACAGTGCAATTAACCTATTAAATTGATTCATGTCATGATTTTAACTTTTTATTCTTTTTTTCAATCCTTGTTTTATTTCTGAAATGTGTGAGTAAATGTGTGCATACCATAATATAGCACACATTGATATGTCTACAGGGAGACAATGTAAAGAAGAAGAATAAAAGATAGTACATGTACAGTACTTTCAATTCTCCCTGTGATTTTGTCAGACTGAGGTTTTCCATTTTCTCTCATGTTATTTTGTCATGTACATTACTGCTGTACAAAAATAAGTAAATAAAAGCGTATAAATTGTTATTAACTGTGCTAACTGTGCAAGTCTACTGTACATCTGTACATAACATATATGTGACTGCATCATACATTTTGAAAACAAAGGGATGGATATGCATGAGAGAGGATTGTTGCTTGATGAGAGAGGATTGTTGCTTGAAGCTGGTGTGAACCGTTTCTGGAAGAAAGTATTTGCTTGAAGTGTGTGGGTTTTTCTCTTGTGTACTTGACTGTGTTCAGATAAAATCATATTTTATTCGTCTCTGTATTCTTGAAAAAAATATTTTGTAGGTGGTTTGATTCTCAAACTGAAAAGTGCAAGCAAACAAATAAAACAAATATAAAGGCAAATCAGGCTTTTTGTTGAATGTTTTAAAACAAAAGAATGAACGGGCAGAGAACGGACCCAAATGTATTACCTGCTATTCCGACTTGGTCGTGTGACAGACGTTTTCTTCCACACGAGATTACGTTGATTGTCTAACGAAGCCGTCAGGCTGAGTTAGACATCAGCTAATCGAATGTGGAAGAAAACTCTGTCACACGACCAAGTCGGAATAGCATTTATGTTTCACAGCTTCAACAGAGGAGAGAACAAACACGTTTTGCGTACTCAAGCTTGACAAACCTAAACACAGGAGCAGCCATTGTCGAGAGATCTACTTTTTGACGGAAGTGACCGAACAACTATGAATGACGTCTCGGTATGACGTCACAGTCATCGTCACAGTCTGTATCTTTTGAAGCATCGCATTCTTCATGACGTCTTTCTGTGTCTGCATCCGCGAAATGTTTGTTCATTCCGTGGCTCGCTCAGGAGGCCTGTTAGTCTGACACTATAAGGACAGAGTTCTGAACATAGATGACAAAGATTCCGGAATGAACAAACATTTCGCGGATGCAGACACAGAAAGACGTCATGAAGAATGCGATGCTTCAAAAGATACAGACTGTGACGATGACTGTGACGTCATTCACATATACCGAGACGTCATTCACAGTTGTTCGGTCACTTCCGTCAAAAAGTAGATCTCTCCACAATGGCTGCTCCTGTGTTTAGGTTTGTCAAGCTTGAGTACACAAAACGTGTTTGTTCTCTCCTCTGTTGAAGCTGTGAGACATAAATGCTATTCCGACTTGGTCGTGTGACAGAGTTTTCTTCCACACTCGATTAGCTGATGTCTAACTCAGCCTGACGGCTTCGTTAGACAATCAACGTAATCTCGTGTGGAAGAAAACGTCTGTCACACGACCAAGTCGGAATAGCAGGTATTATTACCAATTCAGTGTCCCATATGGCTTTTTGACCAATCAGGACGGATTCTAGGTGACCCTTTAAATGTTATAACGTTCAGGCAGGGACCCTTTTTGTTTATCAAGCTAAAAATTAACAAGACAAAGTAAAACTGTAAATCAACAATATCAGCGTGATTTTTTCTGAAGAATGACACTTCAAATGCTGTCAGATAATACTCTCTTTATCTAAAAAAAAAAAAAATACCGAAAAGCGAGTTTTGTCGGTGGGTGCTTTACGGAACAGCAACGCACCGCCCATCATCTGAGTGTGCACAATGCCGACCCGCTCACTTGAAATCTAAATTTATCTAAGTTCGGAAAAATCAAGTGAAATTGCTCACTCGCTTTATGTCAAATGTATCTTCACGTCATTTCCCATCCGTCTGGAGTCGGTTCTAAATACGTCGCTCTCCGTTCAACAAGAAAAAGCGAAGCAACCGAAACGCATGTTCAGCATGGTTTAACTTGTGAGATTGTTGTGTGTCAAACGCATTTGACCTGTGAATATTCATCACGTCAGGTGTGTTACTCTGATTGGCTGACCCAGGCCACAAGAATTCTTTGACTGACAGGCACAATTAGGTTCCCATTGCGGCTGTTCTGTCTAATTCGCGGGGTCGCTTCGAAATTTCTTTTGTTCGAATTACGGTAATAAAACCGTTATTTCTAATATGCTGACTGTTAGCAAATGATAACAGACATATCTCACAAACGATATCAGCATTCGCCTAAAAGGCTCATGCTTGATATCTTTTTTTCTCGACATGTCTGTTATCATTTGCTAACAGTCAGCATATTAGAAATAACTCATAATATCTTTTGTGGTTGTAGGTTATCCTATATTACTTAGTAAGAAGTGACACTATGTTCAAGATTTGTACAGTGTGTTATACTTGCTTTCCAAAAGAGAGGGGATGTTGTACTATCAACTGTGCCACCACCCAGCCTCTCCTGACTGTTACCTCTCAGACCTCTTCCCACGGTCTGGTATCATCAGTTAGAATAAGAATACATTGTGCACCCTAAACTTCTTCCAGCACAGCATCCTTATGCTAATGAATTGCACTCTGTGCTCAGCTCTGTTACTGTATGCTGCTTATATCTTATGCTCTATACTTTAATGAATAAACTTAGTGATAGAGATTCGTCTGATGTTATACTGATGTGGCTGAGAGTGTGACCAGCCTCCGAATACAAACACCGAACACCATAATTAGTATTACAAGTGAGCCTCAGTTTGAGTCGGGGTTCTATCGATCGTGTAACTCTGCATTTGCGCCACCGCAACTTTTTATCGCTTCACGCCGACGAAGAGGCAAGCTGCGAGGTAGGTCTCTCGAATGATAAATTAAATTGTTAGAATGCTAGGCACTCAGCATGTTCTCAAGTGTTGCATTTCACATACTTATATCCTTAGCTATATTTCTGTATATATTTTGTGATGCTTTGATGGCCCTGGTGATCGTGACGATCTGTTTTTCTTCTCGTTTCCCCATGTTTTGGGCATATTTTCAGTTTCTGCGTCAAATGCAACAAAACGGAGATTACTGGTTATTCTTGGACATGTTCACTGATAACTTTAATGTTTTATGAATCTCCACGTGTAGTTTCTCTGTATATAGTTCCATATATACTTTACAAGAAGCAGATAAAAACAGAGTGTCAACAACTGTCTGTAATTCGCCACCGCATCAATTCAATGTTAGATGTAACTCGCCACCGCATTTTTTGTTATTCGCCACCGCACTACGCAAATTTTTATTTTCAAACGCATCAACATCGTGGAGGCATTCAAACCTTTATTTTTGTCACAAAACTGACAGCAATTGATAGGAGCATTTTAACTTTAGTGCTGCAAGTTTTAAACTCAGGGGCGTGGCGTGATGTTGCCTATGCAACGGATTTAAAGGCACCATGAGTTGTAGTATTTCTTCTTCTTCTTCTTCTTCTTCTTCTTCTTCTTTTTCTTCTTCTTCTTCTTCTGTATGAAAAGTATGCTTATCTGTACTTGAGTGTATAACCCACATGTACTGGAATGTGCTTATATATATGACCCCCCCAAAAAAAATCCCTGGGACTGTGAGATTCAAGAGGTTTAGGGTATGATGACATCAATAGGAAATATAACAGTGCTTACCCGTAAGAGTGAAAAAAAATACTATATTTACAAGTGGGAAATGCATTGATGACTGCTAGTGATGATCTGAACAAATTACGCAGCAAAATAAAGACACATCAGAACATGAAGACCAACGTTTTCACCAATGAGATTTCCCTTTTAGGAAGGCACGCTGATGATGAAAAGTTTGTCCTCATGTTCTCTTTTGCATTCATTTACATTCGGAAGATTGACTACACGTACAAGAATGTACAAAAACGTTCCGCATGGTTTGAACATTACTTAGTGTAAGGCGACGAATGGCAGGATGGATAGCGTACTGCCCCTATGATCCGCTTAATTTCCTTGGCCGCGGGTTCAATCCCTTGCCGGTGTAGGATCCGGTCCGGTCCCTCCTCTGAAGTAGTCCCCCGGGGGACCAATTCGTGGCAAAAACTGCTCTATAATGGTCCCCCCTTAGACATCCAGCCTCGTTTTTCTTAGGCATTCAAGCCATTTTCAATCTATATCTTCGTCCGGTATTATGTAGTGCACAGACAGCAATCTCTTTGTTTGACTATATTTTGCAGAAAATAAAATAGATCTGATTTATAATGCCGTTCAAAAGAAAAATCACATGAAATAAAATGAATAATAAATAAATACTGATAAGAAGAAATGAAACCAGTCTCTGATTCTTTCCTTTCTTTTCTCTGAAATTGCTGGTAACATTACTAACATTGTAACAAGTCGCGTAAGGCGAAAATACAATATTTAGTCAAGTAGCTGTCGAACTCACAGAATGAAACTGAACGCAATGCCATTTTTCAGCAAGACCGTATACTCGTAGCATCGTCAGTCCACCGCTCATGGCAAAGGTAGTGAAATTGACAAGAAGAGCGGGGTAGTAGTTGCGCTAAGAAGGATAGCACGCTTTTCTGTACCTCTCTTTGTTTTAACTTTCTGAGCGTGTTTTTAATCCAAACATATCATATCTATATGTTTTTGGAATCAGGAACCGACAAGGAATAAGATGAAAGTGTTTTTAAATTGATTTGGACAATTTAATTTTGATAATAATTTTTATATATTTAATTTTCAGAGCTTGTTTTTAATCCGAATATAACATATTTATATGTTTTTGGAATCAGCAAATGATGGAGAATAAGATAAACGTAAATTTGGATCGTTTTATAAATTTATATGTTTTTTTTACAATTTTCAGATTTTTAATGACCAAAGTCATTAATTAATTTTTAAGCCACCAAGCTGAAATGCAATACCGAAGTCCGGGCTTTGTCGAAGATTACTTGACCAAAATTTCAACCAATTTGGTTGAAAAATGAGGGCGTGACAGTGCCGCCTCAACTTTCACGAAAAGCCGGATATGACGTCATCAAAGACATTTATCAAAAAAATGAAAAAAACAGTTCGGGGATTTCATACCCAGGAACTCTCATGTCAAATTTCATAAAGATCGGTCCAGTAGTTTAGTCTGAATCGCTCTACACACACACACACACACACAGACACACAGACACACAGACACACGCACATACACCACGACCCTCGTTTCGATTCCCCCTCGATGTTAAAATATTTAGTCAAAACTTGACTAAATATAACAAGAAAAACGAGGCTGGATGTCTAATGGGGGACCATTATAGAGCAGTTTTTGCCACGAATTGGTCCCCCGGGGGACTACTTCGGAGGGGGGACCGGACCGGATCCTACACCGGGACAGTTCATAAAGTGAATTTGGGTTTACGCTATGCATTAAAAGCTTGTCGTCAGTGGTTTTCTTCCGGGTCCTACCAGTTTGTTTTCCTCCACCATTTCAAAACTGTAAATTAATTCCGCCCATCTGCACAAATTAGAAAAAAAAATCTTTCCAAATTCTGATTTCCTAACAGCAGCTTTAATCCTTCGTACCACATGGTGAGTGTGTGTTGTACGATTGTCACCATGTGAGCGTACGTGTCAAATCAATATTTTCAATTGGAAGTGACAGAATCACTGAACTCTTCAACATATTATGCAATTCATCAGACAGTTGCGGTGGCGAATAACATCCAAGACGTGAAATTGCGGTGGCGAATTACACCAAGCATCGGTGGCGTATAACATGAAGTCTAATTGTTTGTGTTTTCTTTTGCCGCGTGCGTCACCCAAAGACAAAATTGTGCAACAGCATTCATCAAGAATACAAAGGACATGTTTAGCTCACAGGATATCATCACGGGAATGCATCAACTAGTGCTGTTTCGTTGAAGTTACGAGGGAAGGGACAAATCGTGCAATTTCAGCTACAATTCCAGCAGAAATCGGACTTCAGAACTGCCGAAACCTGACATTTCGACTAAAAAAGCACGTACCTTAGACCTTGAGTATATACTTCTTTAAAATGTACTAATGAAGAATCTAGATGATGCCTGAAAGTCCTACACATTTTCATTTTCTGTGAGAGACCTACCTTGCAGCGTGCTACTTCGTCCGCGTAATGCACTGAAAAAGTTGCGGTGGCGCAAATGCAGAGTTACACGATCCACGGCGTGATCTAGGCTGGACGAGACTCTTCTGATGGCATGTCAACCAAGCCTCGCCCGTCATATGGCCGTGTTGACGACACGAGACAGTGACATGAGATGATGACGTCACTGAATTTATTCCAAAATGATTGAGCCTGAAACAAATAATCCGGCATTTCCCGGATTCTTTTCTTTTTACTTTTATTGTGAAACAGAACCTGCCGTGATGTGAATTTAGAACAAAGGAAACGGCAAGTAAGTACGAAGTATTCGGTAGTGTTGAAACACAGTTTCGCAAATTCAATGAACCTGATAAAATGTAGCAATCTTTGCAGACAGAGAGAAACGTGGATGTAGGCTATGTGAAACGTGGATGTATGTTGAAACTGAAGTGAAATTGTGGTGAAAAGCGATTAATTCCGAATGCTTTATTTTCATGTTCGAGGGCCATTATAACGACTGTTGACTCGACGTGGAAGTGATAATTTGGGACACTGTTCTTGAATTTTACCCGGTTTTGGGGTATGATTCTATGGTGAATAGGACGAACTGGCAATTTTTGTATGTTTTTTACCCATTTGTTTTCTCAAAAACTTTGAAAAACTATTTTTTCCAGAAACTCGGCGAACAGAGTATCAGAAATATGAATTCTATTCTATGCATGAAACTTCTCTGTGCAAACTTCATAATCATGACACACAAAGCAAGACAAAGGGCATAAAATGGAACACACTCATGCACACAAGGTGAAGTTGTGAACGATACATTCCAAGGCCAAGAAAACTGAGTACACCGAATAGTGTTTTTATCTTGCCTCCTGCCAAACTGAAGCTGTGCGAAAGCCTCAAGTCAGCAGTACACTGAAGGCAGAAACACTACTGACATTCTGTAATAGCACAGACACCAGCCTTCATCCAGGCATAGGATGTCGAGGGCATCTATTGTACAATACAATACGGTATGGTACAAGACAAGACAAGACAAGACAAGAAAGTTACAATACAATACAATACAATACAATATCACTCTATCTCAGCAGAGAAATTCAATGACAATGACACTATTCATGACATATGGAAACTGTGTGCACGTGCAAGATGTGGCCAAGGAGGGGTCAGGGTGCGTGTATACGTGGTCGCTTGGAGTTTATGACTGTTCAATTCTACGTGTGTCTTTAAAGTTGAGGAGGCATTCTGCACTTCCCTTTCATCTCACATAATTTCACTCCACATACGAGGCAAACGACGGCACACCATTCTTTAAAACTTGAGTCGATCCCTACTTTGAAAATGATCAGTAGGGCCTACTGTTCTGGTCAATTATCCGCCGTTTTCTTGTCTGACGCAGAGAACGATTTCAGACCATCAACAGAATTTGGATGGCTACCTGTCAATCTCCATTTTTCTTGCCCCTTTTTTCTTCTTTTTTCTTTACTTCTTTCTTTCTTTCTTTCTTTCTTTCTTTCTTTATTTTAACGGAGTCGGTATTGTTCTATTCTGTATATATGTTCTTTTGTAAAGGGCCTAGAGCCATAGGTTAGGCACTTAAAAATGTCCAGTTATTATTATTATTATTATTATTATTATTATTATTATTATTATTATTATAAAATGCCACAAACCTCCACACCAATTGGGTACATGAAAGTGGGAGAAATAACGGAGACAAAACTAAGTCAGAGGTTGGTTGACCTTCAGTGGCTTGGAAAAGATTATCCATTCCAGACTTCAGACAAAGAGCCCAACTGGTTGGGAATTAAACGCTGGGTCGGATTGGTCGACATTGAGATTTGTTTGAAATTTTCACCAATCCGACCCAGTGCTTGGGACCCACCCATGTCTCCTGCATACCACCCCAGCTTTCTCGATATCACGACTCTTTTATAATCCTCTCCATCCCCAAACAACGGCGAGCATGCCCACCTCGGATCCTGGGTCGTAACTTGGGGGTTTCCGTAATACAGAGGGGTCGTTAGGAGGAGGTTTTACTGGTTGTGTTTTGGTCATTAACAGCCCCAAACAACGGCAAGCATGCCCACCTCGCATCTTGGGTCGTAACTTGGGGGTTGCCGTAATACAGAGGGGTCGTTAGGAGGAGGTTTTATTGGTTGTTTTTTTGGTCACCAACAGCCCCCAACATCGGCGAGCATGCCCACCTCCAGCCAAGCTCGGATCCTGGGTAGCAGGTCGTCGGGCACAGAAAAGGCGGTGACGTCCGAAATGACGATCTCTAACACCATGGGACCGCTCATCAACCGACACCGTTCTTGCGTCCCCACTGAGGGGACGCTCTTTCACCCCGTTGGGCAAGTCAAATACATCTTAGTATACATTTTTTTTTTTTTTAATTTAAACCGCAAGAAATAAATGTGAGCCTATATATCTCAGCGTAAAGCTGATTCACACAAACAAACAAAAAATGTTTTTAAAAAAGTATTAAAAAAGAAAGTTTAACATCAATGTGAGTGCATGTGGTAGCTCAGTTGGTATCTAGAGTGCTGGATTTTTGATCAACGAGTCCACGCCGGGACGGACACGGGTCAGCTTTATGGGATGACCCAGAGACGGTATCCATGTCCCGCGATTCCTGCAAATCCGCTGAGAAAAGTTCGGGTATGTATGCGATGTCCGCCAGCCCAGGTGTGTCCCACCGCGGGTTAGGGGAAAGAATTTACCCGATGCTCCCCAGCATGTCGTAAGAGGCGACTAACGGATTCTGTTTCTCCTTTTACCCTTGTTAAGTGTTTCTTGTATAGAATATAGTCAATGTTTGTAAAGATTTTAGTCAAGTAGTATGTAAGAAATGTTAAGTCCTTTGTACTGGAAACTTGCATTCTCCCAGTAAGGTAATATATTGTACTACGTTGCAAGCCCCTGGAGCAATTTTTTGATTAGTGCTTTTGTGAACAAGAAACAATTGACAAGTGGCTCTATCCCATCTCCCCCCCTTTCCACATCGCGATATAACCTTCGTGGTTGAAAACGACGTTAAACACCAAATAAAGAAAGAAAGAAAGCCCAGGTGTGGTTTTTCACTTACACCTGAGAATTACGGACTGGCTGCCGATTTCGCGAAATGGTAAACTTTATAAGCCTTTATTACGCATTTTTGGCAAAACGCCGATTACGCGAAATGGGCAAATATGTTGCCGATTCCGCGAATTCAGCACGACATATACAAAAACTCTTCACTTTTAAGGGCATTGCCCCTTTCCTCAGCCGAGGGTCTGAGGCAGTCTATCTTGTTCCTTTTGTAGAAATGAAGATTTTGGAATCCCATATCAGTCTTGAGTTTTGACTGAATTGAAGAAACACTCTCTCGTCGTTTCATGTTTCAGGGTATGCAATTATCACCAACCCCTCCTGCACATGCCGCGCATCAACCTGCAATCCGGCGGCGCTGACTTATTCATGATAAACGGGTTCGGTCCAACCAGCCCCCGCGTCGAACTGAACGCCCGAGGCAGAGCCGAGTTCCCACACTTCAACAGTATGCCTTCGACCCCCAGAAATGCGTTCAACACCTCCAACAACTGGCCCAACAACGCTGAGGACGGTGCCAAGGAAAGCTTGCCTAACACCAATGGTCCTACCGATGGTTAGTTGCAAGGGGAAGGACTTAGATATATTGCTACTTTGTTCATTGTGTGTGTTGACGAGCGTAGTGGCCTAGTGGATAAGACGTCGGCCTCCTAATCGGAAGGTCGTGCGTTTAAATCCCGCCCGCGGCCGCCTGGTGGGTTAAGGGTGGAGATTTTTTCTCTCGATCAAGTCAAGTCAAATTTTATTTTCAGGGAACCCCATGGGGGTACATGAAAAGAAAAACAAGTCGCGTAAGGCGAAATAACAACATTTAGTCAAGATGTCGAACTCACAGAATGAAACTGAACGCTCTGCTTTTTTCACCAAGACCACATTCTCGTAGTTTCGTCAGTCCACCGCTCGTGTCAAAGGCAGTGAAATCGACAAGCCATGCAGAATAGTGCGGTAGTGGTCGCGCTGAGCAGGATAACACGCTTTTCTGTATGTCTATTCTTTTTAGCTTACTGAGTTTGTTTCTAATCTAAACATATCATATCTATATGTTTTTGGAATCAGGGACCGACAAGGAATAAGATGAAATTGTTTTTAAATCGATTTCGGAAAAATAATTTTCATCATCATTTTCCTATTTTTAATTTTCAGAGCTTGTTTGTAATCCAAATATAACATATGTATATGTTTTTGGAATCAGACAATGACGAAGAATAAGATGAAATTATTTTTGGATCGTTTAATAAAAAGAATAATTTCAATTACAAGTTTCCGATTTTTAATGACCAAACTCATTCATTAGTTTTTAAGCCACCAAGCTGGAATGCAAGACCAAAGTCCGGCCTTCGTCGAAGATTGCTTTGCCAAAATTTCAATCAATTTGATTGAAAAATGAGGGTGTGACAGTGCCGCCTCAACTTTTACAAAAAAGCCGGATATGACGTCATCAAAGGGTTTTATCGAAAAAAATCAAAAAAAATCCGGGAATATCATTCCCAGGAACTCTCATGTCAAATTTCATAAAGATCGGTCCAGTAGTCAAAACTTGACTAAATGTAAAAAGAAAACAAATTAATAAATACAAAAATACAAGAACAAACATCTCTTTGGTCAACTGTGTGCAGACCTGCTAGTGCCTTAACCCCCATCGTCTGTACACGCAGGCACAAGAATAAGTGCGCACAGAAAAGATCCTGAAGTCCATGTCAGTGGGTGGGTTATAGAAACACGAATATACCCAGTATGCTTCCCCCGAAAGCGTCGTATGGCTGCCTGAATGGCGGGGTAAAACGGTCATACACGTAAAAATCCACTCGTGCAAAAACATGAGTGAACGTGGGAGTTTCAGCCCATGAACGAAGAAGAAGAAGTTCATTGTAGATCCGGGTGATAGTGGTGGTGATGGTTTGTATATATTTGTGTGTGGGCAGTGAAGTATTTTATCCCCGAGTACGCAGTACTAGGGTCCAACAGACTTTAATTGTGTGTGTGTGTGTGTGTGTGTGTGTGTGTGTGTGTGTGTGTGTGTGTGTGTGTGTGTGTGTGTGTGTGTGTGTATCTGTCTGTCTGTCTGTCTCGACTTAACAGCTTATTGCTGGGAAACTACTGGGCGCAGTTCGTTCAAAAGTTGATACACTAACTTGATAATAGGTCCGATTGATCGTATTAAAACTTCATAATGTTACCTGGGACCTAAATGCGAAATATTTCACCAAAACGACTCTTAACGGGGGGAGTTTTTGCGGTGGGAGGCTGGTCGCTTTGCGAACAGCCTGAACTAAAGGGGAGACTTGTAGGCGGCTGAGCCGAACACGTCACGCAGTGACGAGAAAAGCATGATTTGCAAGCCAGCCGCATTTGGTCTCGGAAAGAAACTACAATACAGTTCTTGGTCTCGGTGAGACTGAAAGAGAGAGAGCGACAGATACGTGCACAGTGATTCAAGGCGCACAACTATAGTAAAGTTGTCGTAGCACGTCCGTCTATGGCCAAAGTGATCCGGTTCGATTCCCGGCATGGGCGGTCTATTTTTTTTTAAATTCTTGTTTACTATTGTTTATTATGAACGTTTTAATGTTTTATTTCACTCTAATAATTTTTTTAATTGTGTAAAATAAATAAATAGATTTTTTTAATTTTTTTTTAAAATCCAAGTGATCCGGGTTCGATTCCCGGCATGGGCGGTCTATTTTTTTTATTTTTATTTTTAAATTCTTGTTTAAACAACGAAGTGTTTGGTTTGGTTGGTTGTGTGTGTGTGTGTGTATGTGTGCGTGTGCGTGCGTACGTTTGTTTTCCCCCCCTCCCCCCCCCCCTTTTTTTTTTCCTGTCCCCCCCCCCCCCTTTTATGAATGTGTATGCCTGTGCCCATGACTTCATCTAACCACTTCTCTCCCCTTTCATTCATTTCCGTTCCTAGAGTTCCTTCCCTTTTTTGCGTGTTTCCCCTCCATTTTCTTTCAAACCTTGTTCGTTCCGTGTTGCGTCTGCTTTTTGTTGTCTTTTGTGTTCTTGTTTTTCCTGATGAAGCTTCCATAAGCGAAAATTCGTACCGTCTTGTCTCGTTCTTGTATTGGTGAGTACAGTATTCCTTTGTTTTTTAACTAAATTCTTGTTTACTATTGTTTATTATGAACGTTTTAATGTTTTATTTTATTCTAATAATTTTTTTAATTTTGTAAAATAAATAAATATATATATATTTTTTTTAAATCCACGTGCACAAGACAAAAACTTTCATACTGGGGGAGCGAGCCAGTCTGAAGAGTACTCGGGTCCAGCGCCAGCGTTTTTTATAAGCGCCCAGTATCGAGTAAACGTCGACCGTCTACTTTTGTTCAAAAACTGTGTGAAGGGTATATTACCTAGTGATGGTCTCTATATATTTGTGTACGGGCTGTGAGGGTTTAGGGCCCAGTAACTCAGTTGGTAGAGCAGTGGACTTTCAAGTTGATCCTTTATAGAGTCGCAGGTTCGAATCCGGGCCGGTACGGACACGGGTCAACTAAATGTGCAGACTTAGAGACGATATCCACGTTCCACCCCCGTCTCACCACTGTGACAAGTGCAGGTGGCTGTTAGCTTTCCACTGGGAGGAAGCGACCCGAGTTTCCCAGCGATGGGACAATAAAGTAATGATAATGAGAAGACAAAAAAGAAGGAAATAATTATGACATATGCCGTAAAGTACCCTGAAAGCGCCCAGTATCGATTAAACGTCCACCTCCTTCTTTTAGTCAAAAACTGTGTAAAGGGTTTTGAAACTGTGACAACTGTGCGCACTTCTAGGGTTTGATGAGCTCCAGTCGTCTGGTTGACCAACGTCAATTGTCAAGGTCATGGCGGGGTCAAGTTCAGGTCATGAGAGTGTGATTTTATGCGATGTTATTTTGTACATTAGTCCAAAAAAAATGTCTGTTTGTTACATTCAGATAATAAAGTTGTACTGAATTTAATTAAATTGAATCGAAATGAAAAATTATAATTTTCTCCGATGATTTTGAATCTAGAGCTTTCAAACTTTGCTTATTTGCAGAGTTTAATGACCTTCCAACATGATCCAAGTCTGGTTAACCCTGGACACATTTCAAAGTCACAGTAGCTTCAAGTTTGGGTCCAAAGATGAAAAACAATTTTTTTTGTTTCGTTTTGGCGCTAGATCTTACACATTTTATAGACTTCCAGGGGTTGATGACCTCCATTCATAAGTCTTTTTGACCCAAGTTTGGGTAGATCAAAATAAAGTTATCCTTTTGTTGAAAATTTATGAAGCTGAAGCAGCAGATAATTTGTGTTTGTTTCATATTACTTCATACAAGAAAGGTGAGTCGTATGAGCTTTCGCTCCTCTTGTTTCAAGTCATGTTGATGAAGTGCCCAGAGCTCACGCGCATTTTACTGCAAACCATCTCACTTCCTCAAGACTCAAGACTCCAAATTAACTGTCCTTATACCAACAAGGAAAATTGCCATGCAGAGTCGGGCGGTTACAGACATAAAATACATCACATTTACTAAGAATTAAGAATTGCACAAACAGCTACACATTATTCACGGTAGATGACAATCTTCCAGGGCCTTCACAGGCGGGGACCAGCGATCCGCGCAGACCTTCTGGATCTCGGAGGATGAGCAAACAAGGGTCATTACAGCGCCGGGAAAGTGATGCACAGGCGAGTTGTACAGAGGACACACATACACACACACACAGACGCACGCACGCACGCACGCACACACACACACGCGCACACACACACACACACACACACAAACACCTACAAACACGCACGCACGGACGCACACAAACGCACGCATTCACATACGCTCACACACACCAGGGCCGGACCCAGGGAGGGGTTCCAGGGGTTCCGGAACCCCACCCCTGGAAAAAGCATGTACCTTGCTTTGAGTGGGTTTTTTTAAATTTTTTTTAAAAATAAATTTTGTGTGTGTCTCTAACAAATTTTATTCAATGTGAAATCCGATGAGAAAAAGGTACCCCCCCCCCCCCCCCCACCTTCGCTGATTTGCCCCCCCCCCAAAAAAAAAACAAGTCGCGTAAGGCGAAAATACAACATTTAGTCAAGTAGCTGTCGAACTCACAGAATGAAACTGAACGCAATGCAACGCAGCAAGACCGTATACTCGTAGCATCGTCGGTCCACCGCGCACAGCAAAGGCAGTGAAATTGACAAGAAGAGCGGGGTAGTACTTGCGCTGAGGATAGCACGCTTTTCTGTACCTCTCTTTGTTTTAACTTTCTGAGCGTGTTTTTAATCCAAACATACCATATCTATATGTTTTTGGAATCAGGAACCGACAAGGAATAAGATGAAGGTGTTTTTAAATTGATTTGGACAATTTAATTTTGATAATAATTTTAATTTTTTTAATTTTCAGAGCTTGTTTTTAATCCAAATATAACATATTTATATATTTTTGGAATCAGAAAATGATAAAAAATAAGATGTACGTAAATTTGGATCGTTTTATAAAAAAAATATTTTTTTTACAATTTTCAGATTTTTAATGACCAAACTCACTCATTAGTTTTTAAGCCACCAGGCTGAAATGCAATACCAAACCCCGGCCTTCGTCGAAGATTACTTGACCAAAATTTCAACCAATTTGGTTGAAAAATGAGAGCGTGACAGTGCCGCCTCAACTTTCACGAAAAGCCGGATATGACGTCATCAAAGACATTTATAAAAAAAATGAAAAAAACGTATGGGGATTTCATACCCAGGAACTCTCATGTCAAATTTCATAAAGATCGGTCCAGTAGTTTAGTCTGAATCGCTCTACACACACACACAGACAGACAGACAGACACACACACACACACACACACACACACACACACACACACACACACACACACACACACACACACCACGACCCTCGTCGCGATTCCCCCCTCTACGTTAAAATATTTAGTCAAAACTTGACTAAATATAACAAGTCGCGTAAGGCGAAAATACAATATTTAGTCAAGTAGCTGCCATTTTTCAGCAAGACCGTATACTCGTAGCATCGTCAGTCCACCGCTCATGGCAAAGGCAGTGAAATTGACAAGAAGAGCGGGGTAGTAGTTGCGCTAAGAAGGATAGCACGCTTTTCTGTACCTCTCTTTGTTTTAACTTTCTGAGCGTGTTTTTAATCCAAACATATCATATCTATATGTTTTTGGAATCAGGAACCGACAAGGAATAAGATGAAAGTGGTTTTAAATTGATTTGGACAATTTAATTTTGATAATAATTTTTATATATTTAATTTTCAGAGCTTGTTTTTAATCCGAATATAACATATTTATATGTTTTTGGAATCAGCAAATGATGGAGAATAAGATAAACGTAAATTTGGATCGTTTTATAAATTTTTATTTTTTTTTACAATTTTCCGATTTTTAATGACCAAAGTCATTAATTAATTTTTAAGCCACCAAGCTGAAATGCAATACCAAACCCCGGGCTTCGTCGAAGATTACTTGACCAAAATTTGAACCAATTTGGTTGAAAAATGAGGGCGTGACAGTGCCGCCTCAACTTTCACGAAAAGCCGGATATGACGTCATCAAAGACATTTATCAAAAAAATGAAAAAAACGTTCGGGGATTTCATACCCAGGAACTCTCATGTCAAATTTCATAAAGATCGGTCCAGTAGTTTAGTCTGAATCGCTCTACACACACACACACACACACACACACACACACACGCACGCACGCACGCACATACACCACGACCCTCGTTTCGATTCCCCCTCGATGTTAAAATATTTAGTCAAAACTTGACTAAATATAAAAAGGAGGAACCCCCCCCTTACAACTCATTTGGTCCGGCCCTGCACACACACACTCTCTCTACATCAAACATGTTCTCCTGTTAATTGTTTAATTGCATACTTTTTTCAGTATATACGATCAACAGTAATCATAATATAATCCTTTAATTTAAGTCAGCGTTTTGTTGCTCCTGGGTAACTACGGTTTCTGTGTACCATTTAGGGGCTTCAGTATACTGTCTTGTAGATGCGCAGCGCAACTTCAGAAACCGACAATGACGTTTATTGATAAACGATACCGATATAATTACGCACAGGCCCGGCAGTGACCGTACGAGTAATTTTTCTCCAGCAGAAATGAAGAAGCCATTGAAGCAAACTTCGTCCTCGAATTTGTTTGTCGGTTCATCCGGAGTCATGCAGAAGAAATTGACAGAATGTAAACGTGACGCTGTGTTATTCGCGCTGTGACGTCTTCTCGAAATTGGTTTCGCTTTTGACGTCAGAGACTTCCCTGCGGAAGAGAGGGCCAAGAACAGACTACGTCTTGTTTTATTTATTCGGTGTCGTTTCTCATTAATAGCTGCATTGAATTTTGGGCACTAAATTTGACTACTATTTTCAACGTTGAAACCTGTCTCCTCACTCTGTGACAGGGTCCAACCACAGGCGGTAGGTATCGCTCACTGCACTGGTCAACACTATCACAATATAACTACTACGTTTTGTTATGATAGTTGTTGTAAGTTGTAGTTTTATTATGATAGTGTTGACCAGTGCAGTGAGCGATACCTACCGCCTGTGGTCCAACGTCACAGAAGAACAAGCTAACAATAAAGATGTAGGCTACTCACCAAACACGAACAATAAAATCACGAATAATAGGAGCGGTTTCGAGGTATGTCATCGTCAGCTAAAATACTAAACAAGTCGCGTAAGGCGAAAATACAACATTTAGTCAAGTAGCTGTCGAACTCACAGAATGAAACTGAACGCAATGCCATTTTTCAGCAAGACCGTTTTCTCGTAGCATCGTCAGTCCACCGCTCATGGCAAAGGCAGTGAAATTGACAAGAAGAGCGGGGTAGTAGTTGCGCTAAGAAGGATAGCACGCTTTTCTGTACCTCTCTTTGTTTTAACTTTCTGAGCGTGTTTTTAATACAAACATACCATATCTATATGTTTTTGGAATCAGGAACCGACAAGGAATAAGATGAAAGTGTTTTTAAATTGATTTCGACAATTTAATTTTGATAACAATTTTTATATATTTAATTTTCAGAGCTTGTTTTTAATCCAAATATAACATATTTATATGTTTTTGGAATCAGAAAATTATGGAGAATAAGATACACGTAAATTTGGATCATTTTATAAATTTTTTTTTTTTTTACAATTTTCAGATTTTTAATGACCAAAGTCATTAATTAATTTTTAAGCCACCACGCTGAAATGCAATACCGAAGTCCGGGCTTCGTCGAAGATTACTTGACCAAAATTTCAACCAATTTGGTTAAAAAATGAGGGCGTGACAGTGCCGCCTCAACTTTCACGAAAAGCCGGATATGACGTCATCAAAGACATTTATCAAAAAAATGAAAAAAAAGTTCGGGGATTTCATACCCAGGAACTCTCATGTCAAATTTCATAAAGATCGGTCCAGTAGTTTAGTCTGAATCGCTCTACACACACACACACACACACACACACACAGACACACAGACACACACACGCACATACACCACGACCCTCGTCTCGATTCCCCCCTCAACGTTAAAACATTTAGTCAAAACTTGACTAAATGTAACAAGTCGCGTAAGGCGAAAATACAATATTTAGTCAAGTAGCTGCCATTTTTCAGCAAGACCGTATACTCGTAGCATCGTCAGTCCACCGCTCATGGCAAAGGCAGTGAAATTGACAAGAAGAGCGGGGTAGTAGTTGCGCTAAGAAGGATAGCACGCTTTTCTGTACCTCTCTTTGTTTTAACTTTCTGAGCGTGTTTTTAATCCAAACATATCATATCTATATGTTTTTGGAATCAGGAACCGACAAGGAATAAGATGAAAGTGGTTTTAAATTGATTTGGACAATTCAATTTTGATAATAATTTTTATATATTTAATTTTCAGAGCTTGTTTTTAATCCGAATATAACATATTTATATGTTTTTGGAATCAGCAAATGATGGAGAATAAGATACACGTAAATTTGGATCGTTTTATAAATTTTTATTTTTTTTTACAATTTTCAGATTTTTAATGACCAAAGTCATCAATTAATTTTTAAGCCACCAAGCTGAAATGCAATACCGAAGTCCGGGCTTCGTCGAAGATTACTTGACCAAAATTTCAACCAATTTGGTTGAAAAATGAGGGCGTGACAGTGCCGCCTCAACTTTCACGAAAAGCCGGATATGACGTCATCAAAGACATTTATCAAAAAAATGAAAAAAAAGTTCGGGGATTTCATACCCAGGAACTCTCATGTCAAATTTCATAAAGATCGGTCCAGTAGTTTAGTCTGAATCGCTCTACACACACACACAGACACACAGACACACGCACATACACCACGACCCTCGTTTCGATTCCCCCTCGATGTTAAAATATTTAGTCAAAACTTGACTAAATATAAAAAGAACAAAGTCTAGGAACAGGGTCTTGGTGAAAATGACGCGCAAAACTAAAGCGCAATAATATACGCAATCTAAAGAGTATGTGAATAAAGAAGTCTTGGTTTAGAATATATTACTTATGGGAAGATGGTGATGATGGGGGGGGGGGGGGGAGAGAAGGGGGGGGGGGGGGCGAGGAGGGAAGGGGAAGGCGGTAGAGAGAGAAAGGGGGAGAGAGATAACGATGAGGATTGAACTTTGTTATACAATACAAGGATAAGAGTTAGAAGCTATTACTATACCGCATCATACGCTCTAAGACAGAGAGAGGGAGAAAGAGAGAGAAAGAGAGAGAGAGAGCTGAGAGAGAGAGAGAGAGAGAGAGAGAGAGAGAGAGAGAGATTATTGTTATTATTATCATTATTATTTGTATTGCTATTTGTATCGTGTTTGGTGACTACATTTTCATTGTCATCTTGTTCTTCCCACCTGTAATCTCTTGTTCCTGTTCTGATAGTCCAAAAGGAGGGTCAGTGGGAGTTTAGGAAGAAAAGGTTCGAAGGACGTGAATAGAAAGGCATCAGTCAGAGTCAAACCGGCTTCTAGAAGGAGTACAGACGTGACCAACGAGGAGGATGAGGGCAGATCCTTCACTTTTGAGGTGAGTACAGTCGAACTTGCCCTTAAGACCACCTGTCTAAGAAGACCACCTGTCTAAGGAGACCACCGCAAAGTATACCCAAGGGTTTTTACGACAATATAAATCAACTGTCTAAAGAGACCACCTGTCTAAAGAGACCACTTTTGCTCAGTCCCTTGGGTGGTCTCTTTAGACAGGTTCGACTGTATTATAGTGCCGTGGTCACCTTGGGGCAGCTGTGTATTTGGGGTCAGAGGGAGGGAGGGGGGGGGGGGGGTGTTGTTGTTGGTTGTGTACCATTTTCATTGGACACCGAAACAGTGTCAGTGCTGAAAAGGAACTTGAGTTTTGTCGTTGGTGGTGTTTTGGATTAGTTGTGTGTCGAATCAAATCAACTGTATTATTTGTTAGAGAAATAACAGTGTGTGTGTGTGTGTGTGTGTGTGTGTGTGTGTGTGTGTGTGTGTGTGTGTGTGTGTGTGTGTGTGTTTCTGTGTGTCTGTGTGTCTGTGCGTGTGTGTGTGTGTGTGTTTATGTGTGTGCGTGCGTGCGTGTTTGTGTGTGTGTGAATGTGTGTATCATCTTTCATCCTGTTTGTCATAATTGACAAACCAATACTCATACTTTTGAAAAGTTAATTTATATATAAAAATCCTCAGATCTTTTGCTTCAAATTTTTCAGGTGGATCTGCTGAAAATACGAAGCAGTGACGGTACATCGGAAATTGTCGAAGAACCGAAACCAAAAATGTCTACAGAAAGTGCGCCTAAACATACTATGAAGAGTAAGTACTTGATACTTTCGGTCGGTCACCGGTACCTTTTAGCTTTTGCACAGGGGCCTTTTAAAAAAAAAGGCGATACATACTTGAACACATCATTAGGTTTTTCTCAAGAGAGAGAGAGAGAGAGAGAGAGAGAGAGAGAGAGAGAGAGAGAGAGAGAGAGAGAGAGAGAGAGAGAGAGAGAGAGAGAGAGAGAGAGAGACAAAGAAACTGTCTGACTGATCGTTATTTTATGAGGACACACATGCTTAAGGCACAATTCTTTTGTCTTGGTGACACCATCATGTTATTGTGTCGTAGTGTCAGAAATGAGGTCTGAGATCTTTTTACATTTAGTCAAGTTTTGACTAAATGTTTTAACATAGAGGGGGAATCGAGACGAGGGTCGTGGTGTATGTGTGTGTGTGTGTGTGTGTGTGTGTGTGTGTGTGTGTGTGTCTGTGCGTGTGTGTGTGTAAAGCGATTCAGAGTAAACTACTGGACCGATCTTTATGAAATTTTACATGAGAGTTCCTGGGTATGATATCCCCAGACGTTTTTTTCATTTTTTGGATAAACGTCTTTGATGACGTCATATCCGGCTTTTTGTAAAAGTTGAGGCGGCACTGTCACGCCCTCATTTTTCCATAAAATTGATTGAAATTTTGGCCAAGTAATATTCGACGAAGGCCGGACTTTGGTATTGCATTTCAGCTTAGAGGCTTAAAAATTAATTGACTTTGGTCATTAAAAATCCGAAAATTGTAATTAAAATTATTTTTTATTAAACGATCCAAATTTACGTTCATCTTATTCTTCATCATTTTCTGATTCCAAAAACATATAAATATGTTATATTTGGATTAAAAACAAGCTCTGAAAAATTAAAAATATAAAAATTATGATTAAAATAAAATTTCCAAAATCGATTTAAAAACAAGTTCATCTTATTCCTTGTCGGTTCCTGATTCCAAAAACATATAGATATGATATGTTTGGATTAAAAACACGCTCAGAAAGTTAAAGCGAAGAGAGCTACAGAAAAGCGTGCTATGCAGCACAGCGCAACCGCTACCGCGCTAAACAGGCTCGCCTTTTGTACGGGCGGCGGACTACGGTCATTGTGAAAAAATGCAGTGCGTTCAGTTTCATTCTGTGAGTTCCACAGCTTGACTAAATGTAGTAATTTTGCCTTACGCGACTTGTTTTTTTTAACCATCCCAGTATCAGTGGAGTTCACTTGGCTGTATTTAAGTTAAAATAAGGAATTACTATGGGGGCCCGGGTAGCTCAGGTGGTAGAGCACTGGACTTGTGATCGAGAGGTCGCTGGTTCGAATCCGGGCCGGGACGGACACGGGTCAACTTTATGAGCAGACCCAGAGACGGTATCCATCTCCCACCCCCGTGTCACCACAATGGCACGTTAAAGATCTTGGTCATTCTACCATAAGTGCAGATGGCTGATACCACCTAAACACGCAAACATCAAAAAGCCGTGAGGGCGTAAAACTCGAATCGTATAAACCAATTCATGTCCAATATAGGCAATTAAGACCTGACGGACAATAAGCCCCTTAAAATTTACTTTTTTTACTATGGTTCTTGGGGATGGTGGTAGGGGATGGGGTGGGGAAGAGGGGGTGAGGGGGGGGGGTGAGAGCAAGTTTGTATCTATGGGATATTCTTAGGATTGGATAAATAAATGTATTGATACACATCGCATTAGGATCAGAATTCTTTTGAACAATACGTTGTCAAGCTACAACAGCAAATGATTTTTTGTGTGTGTATTCCTACATTACAATTTACATATCACGAAAGGTGAGTCGTTTAAACACACTTCTGGCCCTGGTTTGCTGACCTTTGCTGACCACAGTCTGGCTCATCTTGGTCAAACTTCAAGGGCACAGGGGGGTTGGTCGAGTTGAGAAAATATCATTTTCTTAAATGTTTATGAAGCTAGAACAACAAATGATTTGCTTCTAACTCCTTTTTATATACGACGAAGGCGAGTCGTATAATCATTTTATTTTTGTTTTGTTTATGTTAATATACTGTTCAAAAAAAGAAACGCATAGCTTGTAATATTTGGTTAATTTAGTTATATGGCTACAAGGATATCCACCAAACTGCAGAAAATGTTTATCTGGTCGTCGACCTTTCGTCCATTGCCACAAGTGAGCTCTGCACGTGACGCATGCGTTATCAGTGGCTACAATGTCAAAATTGCTCATTTGGCATGACCACTCGTCATGCTTCAGTGTAATCTCGTGAAACTCGGGGAATATTGAGCTCTCACCATGTCTTCCAAAACCCATAAAAGCGGATTGTTCGCCACAAAGAAATCAGACGACAATTCAGCGACGAAAGATGGCCCGATTGAGCAGAGAAGACCGCCAAATTGCATTGGGTCGTTTACAAGCAGGCCAAAGTCAAAGTGCAATCGCCAGGCACTTCCACGTGTCCCAGAGCACCATCAGTAGACTGTGGGTCAGGTTTCAAGCCACTGGCTCCGTTGCTGACTTGCCACGAGCGGGAAGACCAAGGGCGACAACTGCTGCTCACGACCGCTTCATACGGCTCCGCCACCTCCAGAATCGTTTCCTGTCGGCCTCATCTTCTGTCCAGGCTCTCCCCGGGCCACACCGATTATCGGACCAGACCGTGCGGAACCGCCTGCATGAAGCTGGTTTGAGAGCTCGCAGACCTCACAGAGGAGCTGTCCTCACCCGCCGCCATCGCCAGAACCGAGTGCAGTGGGGCAACCAGCACCTTCGCTGGACCGTCCGGAATCACTGGAGACACGTGTGGTTTAGCGACGAGTCCTACTTCCTGCTCCAGCGACATGATGGTCGGAGGAGGGTCTACCGGAGAGTAAACGAACGTTACGCGCCCAACTGTGTGGATGAGGCACCCGTTCATGGTGGTGGAGGCGTCATGGTGTGGGGGGCAATCAATACCGCTGGAAGGAGCACCCTGGTGCACGTCCAAGGGCGCATAACTGCCCAGCGATACGTGGAGGAAATTCTGCGCCCACACGCCCTTCCTCTTCTGGCTGACCAGGATGCCATATTCCAGCAGGACAACGCTCGCCCGCACACAGCACGACTCACCACCCAGTTCCTCACCGACCACCATTTCCAGGTGCTTCCCTGGCCATCCATGTCGCCAGACATGAACCCGATAGAACACCTCTGGGATGAATTGGACAGACGTGTGCGCAGGCGAGAAGAAGCGCCGGCAAATCACCGCGATCTATTGCAGGCACTTCAGGAGGAGTGGGACACCATCCCACAGCAAGATATCCGGCATCTGATCCAGTCCATGCCCAGAAGGTGCCGGGCAGTTGTTGCTGCTCAAGGCAGTCACACCCCCTACTGACTTGACAGCCTCGGCACCCAATCGTATTGATTGACTGATTGATTTGAAGATGCAAATGAACTGTGTGTGCATTCAACTGTGTCCATACCAAATTTCAAACAAATAATCTAAATATTGGATTTTCTGTTAATTTTTTCGAAAAATAAAACATTTGGCAAGTAGCAACTATACGTTTCTTTTTTTGAACAGTATATGTAGTGCTCCATCTTATTATTATGCACATTACATTTACCTCCCGCCCCCCCCGCCCTAAAATGTAACTTATTTTCCATGAACCCCTTGGGTTTTTCACTCCCCTAAGTATAATCAGGAGATTCTTAGGAATAAGCAATGTTAGGCCGTCGAGGCGGGGGAGGGGGGAGATGGGGGGGGGGGGGGGGGTTGCACTGTAATGAGACATAACGAAGGCGAGTCATGAAAGCATTTGCTTTTCTTGTTTATGTTAATATGTGGTGCTCTTTCTCATTATTATACACATTACATTTGTCGAAAATAAATGTTGCCTCCTTTGTCTTGCCTACCAGCTCTGTTCAAGCAGCTGCTGTCGATCGGCGTGATGTCCAACGCGTTTCGAGGCGTGACCGTGGAGACGGCCACGGGGGAGAAGCACGGCGCCACGGAACAGGAGACTGAGGCCGCCCTGCAGACCATGGTCACCGACATGGTGGAGGACGACGAGGACGAAGAGGAGGACGACGAGGAGGAGATGGAGCTCGTCATGGGCTCTCTGCTGCACAACGTGGGTTCCCGCATCGAGGTGCACGAGGACGAGCCTGGGGTAAAAACCCCGCCCAAGCCTAAACCTCCCGCAAAACCTCCCACCCTAATAACGCCGGGCAGGCACGTGGCGAAACCCTCCATCTCCAAAACTGGTCCTGCTTCCAAACCTGCACTCAAGCCTCCATCAACGCAGGATGCGGGGTGGAAAACGGGAGGCACCAGTGAAATGGAGGACATTTTGGCTGCAACGGCTCTGCCAGCTAAGGAAGAAGCGCCGACAAAAGAGGAGGATCCCGAAAAGGCGTTCTTGAAGGAGGTCTTGACAGGCAGCCTCTATGGAAACAAGGGCAAAGCTCCTACGCTGTGGGTTTGGATTTTGTTATTAGCATGTTGTCTTTTGTGCATATGATGAGAGTTTTATTTGCATCCCGCGTTGTACATTTTGCTTTGGTCTTTGGTGTGTTTGTGTTTGTGTATGTGTGTGTGTGTGTATGTGTGTGTGTGTGTGTGTGTGTGTGTCCGCCGCGTGCATGTGTGTGTGTGTGTGTGTGTGTTGTGAGAGTTTTGGGTACTGTGGAAGCTGCTCTTCTATCTGCTCATTCTTCACCACTTCCTCTTCCTCCTCTCCGCCGCACTTGCATTTCTCTCCTTCTCCCATCCCTCTCAATGACATGCTTGGTCATCTCGTTCATTCTGGATGCAACCCCATATTTTTGAATGGAACCTTAGAGCCCCGCCGAAGCCGGAGCAGCCGAAGAAGAAGAAAGTGTTCAAGATCCCGCCGATCAGATTGAGGAGGTCCATCCCCATGGGCAACCCAGATTTGCTTGCCATCCGAACTCCCTGCGTAGACCTCATTCACGAGCAAGTGAAGAACATGCTGGAAGCTCAGCTGGGGACCATAGTCAGTCTGCAAGTATGGATTTTTGCGCATTTGGTTTGTTCGTCTGCAGTTGTGTTTCTATGCTATGCTAACTTGGTTTTTCTGTCCCCAGAACTAGTGTCTATTTGGGACATAACGTGGTTATGTGCTAAGATTTTTGTTGTTGTGTTTTTGTGAAAGCAATTGCTTTTGTAGACGGACAATTAAGGCATAGCCCTTTAATAAAAATTATAATAATGAGGATATTTATATGGCGCAAATCCCAATACAGTTCTTAGCACCTCACAAAAATATACATAACTTAATGATTCTGTACACAATTCCAAATCAAATAACGATACACATCAAAATATACTAATTCACTTGAGAAGGGAGGTTTAGCAAGGTCTAGACTGCAGTTGTGTTTCTGTTAAAGTAATTACTTTCGTAGACGGACTTTTAATGCTTACCCATTTAAAGGGAGGTTTTGCAATGTTACGACTGCCGTTGGGTTTTGTTGTTGTTGTAAAAGCAATCACTGTTGTAGACGAATAATCAATTCATATCCATTCAAAGGAAGATTTGCAATGTTTTAAATGCCGGTGTGTTTCTGTAAAAGCAATCGCTTTCGTGGACAATTAATGCATACCCATTTAAAGGGAGGTTTTGCAATGTTTAGAATGCAGTTGTGTTTCTGTAAACCAATAACTTTCGTAGACGGGACAAGTAATACATGTCCAATCAAAGGGAGATGTTTACAATGTTTTGAATGCCGTTGTGTTTCTGTAAAAGCAATCGCTTTCGTAGAACGGACAGTTAATGCATACCCATTTAAAGGGAGGTTTTGCAATGTTAAGACTGCAGTTGTGTTTCTGTAAAAACTCAAATAGTAGTAGTATATACAATCGTGGCAGGGCTGAATACAGTCCCCCATTTCTTTAAGGCGAGAATTGGCGAGTAGTGGGGCGAGGAAGTACCGTTTCTTTGGCAATTCTCGCCGCGGGGGACGCTAGGATTTCGCAAGCATTGGCTAGGTAACTTTGGGCTCGCTCGCTAGGCGAGAAAACATGGCGGCCGCACTGATGCCAATCCGATTGGCTATTTGTGGCCGTTTACTGAACAATCCAGACGACCTTTTCGATATCAACCAATGGTATTTTATCTTGCGTAGCTAGCCATCAAACCGTTTCATATTCACTGTCTCCTCCTAGCTCCGCGAGCGGCTAGCAGCAAGAATATCTCGCCTGAAAGAAACACGCGTCAGTTCGCCATTTGCTGCGTACAATGCGAGACCATGAGATCTGATCAGCCATCGATGCAGTAGCCTGTTGCATTGTTCAAACTTAGTTGTGTTCAGCTTGTGATGTTACTGTAACCGAGTGCCGAAACACTACGATCACCTCGGGAGGCGAAGTGCAATCAAACAGGATTGAAAATGTTAGGGCTAATTTCTTAGCCCTATAAATACTGTTATGCAAACCCGAAGGTTTCCATGAACATACAGACAATCGGAAACCACCAGACCCC
>NC_090247.1:29716660-29734160 GCF_037325665.1 Littorina saxatilis
AAAAACATACATAGCATCTTGACCTTGCTTCAAGGTCAAGGTCGCAGGGGCCATAAATGTTGCCTAAAAAACAGCTATTTTTCACATTTTTCACATTTTCTCTGAAGTTTTTGAGATTGAATACCTCACCTACATATGATATATAGGGCAAAGTAAGCCCCATCTTTTGATACCAGCTTGGTTTACCTTGCTTCAAGGTCAAGGTCACAGGAGCTCTTCAAAGTTGGATTGTATACATATTTTGAAGTGACCTTGACCCTGAACTATGGAAGATAACTGTTTCAAACTTAAAAATTATGTGGGGCACATGTTATGCTTTCATCATGAGACACATTTGGTCACATATGATCAAGGTCAAGGTCACTTTGACCCTTATGAAATGTGACCAAAATAAGGTAGTGAACCACTAAAAGTGACCATATCTCATGGTAGAAAGAGCCAATAAGCACCATTGTACTTCCTATGTCTTGAATTAACAGCTTTGTGTTGCATGACCTTGGATGACCTTGACCTTGGGTCAAGGTCACATGTATTTTGGTAGGAAAAATGTGTAAAGCAGTTCTTAGTGTATGATGTCATTGCTAGGTTTAGTTACCCTAAAGGTCGAGATCAAGCATGTGAGTCGTATGGGCTTTGCCCTTCTTGTTTGTCATTATTATAACATTCACAGTAAAAATGACAAAACAAAGCATATTTATACTATAGACTTTCAACAACCATCTATGGGCTAACAAGACTGTGCAGGTAGAGTACATGAATAGAGCCGTCATGCTACCAGAATCAGTGGTATTGTTATATTAACTGTTACTTATTGGCATTTTGCTGGCAATGGTAATGGCAGAAATATGGCATTTTGCCGGGCCACAACTGGCCCGGTAATTTCAGCAGGTAAAGGGCCAATAACGGGAAATATATTTTGTGAAAATGCGGGGTTTTATATGGACCTAAAAACCGGCAAAATGCTGGATAAATGCTGGCAAAATGCTGGATAAATGCTGGCAAAATGCTGGTTTTTTGATGGCAAGCCATCAATAAGCCATCAAATAAATGATGGGTTTTTGCTGGCAAAATGCTGGCAAGCCATCAAATAAATGATGGGAAATTGCTGGCAAAATGATGGCAAAATGCTGGCAAGCCATCAAAAAGCCAGCAAATAAATGATGGGTTTTTGCTGGCAAAATGCTGGCTTGCCAGTGATGGCCCATCAATTTGCCAATGTGCATACGGGTAATATGCCAGCATTGGGCCATCAATGGGCCTTTGATGGCAGTAGTTCTGGCAACTGGCATTGCCATCAAAAAGCCATCAATGGCCCAGTTCTGGCATGTTTATTGGGTACATTTCCATGAAAGAATGTCAACGAATGCATTCCATGCACACAGAAAGCATTCTACGCGCAGAATGTTTAATATAGAATTAATGGACACATTGCGCCCCATACTAAGGAACCAGGCAATAAGTAAGGTTCGGCAAGGGTTGTGCAATCAAATCTTTTTGTGATCGCCCCTATTCTGGCAGATTACGAGGGAGAGACGCTGAGGGTAAGAAGGAGGGACGACATCTTCCAGGAAGAACACCGCGCCTACCTCCTGGTGCAGCAGATCAAGGAGGAGCAGGCCAATAGGCTGAAGAACAAGAAGAAGCCCAAGGCCTCTCCGTCGAGGGTCAAGTCTCCGTTGCCACCATAGTGTCCCGCTAGGCTTCAAGAGCTCGGAGACATGAAGTAAACACACACATAGGAACACGTACAGCCATACACAGAGACACATGCTCACGCGCAAACACACAGAGGTCTGCGCACGCATGCACGCACGCGCACGAACACACACACACACACACACACACACACACGTACGCACGCACACACACACACATAATAGTCTTATAACCGCACACACACGCGCAGACACACACACACCGGCACACACACACACACACACACACACACACACACACACACACATGCAAGCACTCACACACACAGACACACACACACACACACACACACACACACACGCACAAAGGGAAGACTCTCTGTCCCTCTCTTTCTTTCTCTGTTTGTCAAGCCTAAAAGAAATTCAGTTTTTATATTTAGTCAAGTTTTGACTAAATATTTTAACATCGAGGGGGAATCGAAACGAGGGTCGTGGTGTATGTGTGTGTGTGTGTGTGTGTGTGTAGAGCAATTCAGACTAAACTACTGGACCGATCTTTATGAAATTTGACATGAGAGTTCCTGGGAATGATATCCCCGGATATATTTTTCTTTTTTTCGATAAATGTCTTTGATGACGTCATATCCGGCTTTTTGTAAAAGTTGAGGCGGCACTGTCACACCCTCATTTTTCAATCAAATTGATTGAAATTTTGGCCAAGCAATCTTCGACAAAGGCCGGACTTCGGTATTGCATTTCAGCTTGGTGGCTTAAAAATTAATTAATGACTTTGGTCATTAAAAATCTCAAAATTGTAAACAAAACAAAAAAATCTATAAAACGATCCAAATTTACGTTCATTTTATTTTTCATCATTTCCTGATTCCAAAAACATATAAATATGTTATATTTAGATTAAAAACAAGCTCTGAAAATTAAAAATATAAAAATTATGATCAAAATTAAATTTTCGAAATCAATTTAAAAAACACTTTCATCTTATTCCTTGTCGGTTCCTGATTCCAAAAACAATTAGATATGATATGTTTGGATTAAAAACACGCTCAGAAAGTTAAAACAAAGAGAGGTGCGGGAAAGCGTGCTATGAAGCACAGCGCAATTACCGCTACCGCGCCAAACAGGCTCGTCACTTTCACTGCCTTTTTCACTAGCGGCGGACTACGTTCAGTTTCATTCTGTGAGTTCCACAGCTTGACTAAATGTAGTAATTTCGCCTTACGCGACTTGTTCTTCTTGATGTAAGTACCGACTTAGTATTTTATTCACCGGCACGGTTGGCCTAGTGGTAAGGCGTCCGCCCCGTGATCGGGAGGTCGTGGGTTCGAACCCCGGCCGGGTCATACCTAAGACTTTAAAATTGGCAATCTAGTGGCTGCTCCGCCTGGCGTCTGGCATTATGGGGTTAGTGCTAGGACTGGTTGGTCCGGTGTCAGAATAATGTGACTGGATGAGACATGAAGCCTGTGCTGCGACTTCTGTCTTGTGCGTGGCGCACGTTATATGTCAAAGCAGCACCGCCCTGATATGGCCCTTCGTGGTCGGCTGGGCGTTAAGCAAACAAACAAACAAACTATTTTATTCTCTCTGTCTCTGTCTCTCTCTCACTCTCTCTCTCTCTCTCTCTCTCTCTCTCTCTCTCTCTCTGTCTGTGTCTCTATCTGTCTCTCCCTGTTTGTCTCTCTCTCTTTCTATCTCATTCAGAAGGAGCAATATGGCATGTACTGAATTAATTGTTTGGCGCAAGGGATCACGGGATGCGGAGGTGTCCCGAATGAACTTGGGGTCAGTGAAACACCGTCCTGCCAGGGTGAAGGATTTATTGGCTTCATCGTTACCCCATGAAATAGTCAGGGACTTCACACCGAAGACGAGAGGCTAACATCAACGAAATGTTCATGGAAGTAGTTCCCGTGTGATAAATGGTGTTGCCGCGGCAACGCACGCTTGTATGCACGCACAGTCACACATGAATGCTGATGCAGACATGAGAAAAACAATGAAAGATGCACAGAACTACGACACACATACGCACATACACACACACATACGCACGCACGTACGCATGCACGCACGCACACACACACACACACACACACACACACACACACACACACACACACACACACACACACACCATATCTATATACAACCACCAGCTCTGAATTTCACTGCTGCAGAGAAACGAAAGTAAAAGCAATATGTTAAAAAAAAAAAAAAAAAGTACCGTCCACCAAGCGTTCAGGGCGGTGTAAGATGAGTATATCTGTCTGCAGCTGTTCAGTATGCATGCATTTTGTAAATTACGTGTCTGCGTTTTATGCACAGCTCAATTACATCAAGTAGTGCTCATTAACCGTTTAATCTATTTTCTGCTGCATGATTTTGTTGAAGAAGGCATACAGGAAATTGTGTAAAAAAAATTGTAAAACATACTTTCTTGGATTTGTTTTAATTGTCTTGGTGGTGGAGGTGGTGCGCGCTCTCTGTCTCTCTATATCTACTTCTCTCTCTCTCTATCTCTCTCTCTCTCTCTCTCTCTCTTTCTCTCTCTCTCTCTCTCTCTCTTTCTCTCTCTCTCTCTCTCTCTCTCTCTCTGTCTCATTCTGTCTCTGTCTCTCTCTCCTCTCTCTCTCTCCATCTCACTCTGTGTCTCATTCTGTCTATTTCTGTATCTCTCTCTCTCTCTCACTCTCTCTCTCTCTCTCTCTCTCTCTCTCTCTCTCTTATCTCACTCTGTCTCTCTTCCTCTCTCTCTGTCTGTCTGTCTTTGTCTCTCACTCTCTGTCTGTAACTCTCTCTCTCTGTCTGTATCTCTCTGTCTCTCTCTGATAAACTAAAGCTCCTGAATTTCCTCCCCTTGAAAGATCAGTTGACGTTAAACAAGGCTGTGTTCATGTATACAATTCTAAATGACGACTGTCCTAATTATTTGCAATCACATTTCAAACATGCCACAAAAAGATATGGGTCCCAAAAAATCATCCCTCCTAAACCTCGCATAGTCTACAAATCGAGCTTAGCCTTCTCGGGAGCGTTTCTGTGGAACTCCTTCCCCCAACAGATAAGAAAATAATGCAACTTCAGTGAAAATGTTTAAGAGACAGTCACGTTCACACATCATTCGTGAATGAAATTTCTTGTTCGATTGTTATTTTGTTAAACATTTTGTACTAGTGTTAACGGATGTGTAGCTGATCGGAGCAAATTCCCAAATGAAAGGTATAACTATGTCAATGTAATTTTGTAATTTTGAGTTCACCTTATGTAATTCCTTAAATGCACATTGTGTTGCATTCCATACAATGTATTTCTGCATTTTATATGATTGAATTTATATTTTTTATGTGCGTTTGTCTTTATGTGTTGTATACAGGACAGGTTGGAAGAATAGGCTTTGCCTAAAACCTTTATCCTTTTGTAATAAAGTTCTGAGTCTGAGTCTGAGTCTCTGTCTCTCATTCTCTCTCTCCCTCCCTCTCTCTCTCTCTCTCTCTCTCTCTCTCTCTCGTCTCTCTCTCCCTCCCTCTCTCTCTCTCTCTCTCTCTCTCTCTCTCTCGTCTAAGTTTGGATACCCGGCGGTGACGTGTCCAGGCACACGCGTGTCTCCAGTAGGCTTTGGCTTCAAGGATCGACGGGACTTCGGAATTATACACGTGGAATCAGTCGTTAATTAGTTCACTTCACAGCTTCGTCAGTACTCTAAGGTATCGTCGCCACTGAATATTTCACCGGGTAGCAGAAACCTTGGACCATTTCCAAAAATGGCACTGCTGTGAATTTAATCCACCCTATTGGTTTCCTTTCCCCGAGGAGGACAACCAGGGGAGATCACTGATGGCAGTAGAACCGAGAGCAGCTTTTTGTTTGTTGAGACATTGGTTAATGTGAGTATTATATACTTTTTACATTTAGTCAAGTTTTGACTAAATGTTTTAACATAGAGGGGGAATCGAGACGAGGGTCGTGGTGTGTGTTTGTGTCTGTGCGCGTGTGTGTGTAGAGCGATTCAGAGTAAACTACTGGACCGATCTTTATGAAATTTTACATGAGAGTTCCTGGGCATGATATCCCCAGACTTTTTTTTTCATTTTTTGGATAAACGTCTTTGATGACGTCATATCCGGCTTTTTGTAAAAGTTGAGGCGGCACTGTCACACCCTCATTTTTCAATAAAATTGATTGAAATTTTGGCCAATTTTCGACGAAGGCCGGAATTCGGTATTGCATTTCAGCTTGGAGACTTAAAAATTAATTAATGACTTTGGTCATTAAAAATCCGAAAATTGTAATTAAAATTATTATTTTATAAAACGATCCAAACTTACGTTCAACTTATTTTTCATCATTTTCTGATTCCAAAAACATATAAATATGTTATATTCGGATTAAAAACAAGCTCTAAAAATTAAAAATATAAAAATTATGATTACAATTAAATTTCCGAAATGGATTTAAAAACAATTTCATCTTTTTCCGTGTCGGTTCCTGATTCCAAAAACATATAGATATGATATGTTTGGATTAAAAACACGCTCAGAAAGTTAAAGCGAAGAGAGGTACAGAAAAGCGTGCTATGCAGCACAGCGCAACCGCTACTGCGCTAAACAGGCTCGTCAATTTCACTGCTTTTTGTACGGGCGGCGGACTACGGTCATTGTGAAAAAATGCAGTGCGTTCAATTTCATTCTGTGAGTTCCACAGCTTGACTAAATGTAGTAATTTCGCCTTTCGCGACTTGTTCTAATCTTTATTTGAAAATGAGTATGCATGACTCCTGTTTGTATTAAAAAATAAATCATAGTACAAGGGTTTCAAAGCACATCGCCTTCGTAACATAGAAACCAAAGGTTGTGGCATGGATTTGAATAAAGTACTAACAATTAAAGACAAATAAGAAAAATATATATACTATGCCGTATGGTTTTTTGTTGCATGATCTGTATCATTATCTACCTTGAGTATTGCTGAAACAAGTAAAGAGAATACATTCTACGCTACTCGTCATAAAAAAACTATACAGATGCATTTGAGGACAGATCTTTCTGATGAGGCTGTTGATTGTAAAACCAAGTATATGACTAAAAAGGCCATTGATTTCCCTACCTTGTCCAGAAAACAGATTGAGATTGAGTTTACATGACGTAGTGTCAATACCATGGAACCTACAACAGAGACACCCCCCAAAATCAAATTCGCAAAATCAAGGTTCCCGCGATAAAATCGACACAAAATCAGAACAACTAAATCCAAACATGTTTAGCATGTCATTAGACAGAACAATCACATCTGCACCCAAAACAGTCAGTTTTGTTCATATATCTTGTCTAACATGGACGCTGAGGCATGCTGGGCGGTGTAGGTGTCAATCCTCTCAGAAGGCATACAAGGCAGTTTTTGAAGCCGTTTTAGCAGGTAATGAGACAAAAAGTGGTACATTTGAGTAAATCGTTAACGTATTGTCTTCAAACTTTCCGTGATTTGTGCTAACACATGTCGTAAACTACACACGAAATGTTAAGTCATTTGAGATATCAGTTCTGCTTTTATGCGACATACCAGAAAGAGTTTTAAAAATAAAGATGTACCCTGTCCGATTGAACAGAAAAAAATTTAAAATTAGCATGCATTTAGAAAAATAAATACAGTTTCAACAATGGCTGTTCACAGCGCACTTGTTTAAACGCACACAAAAATTCTTGGAAAATGCTTTTTCAAAAGCCATTGATCAGTTAAGCGTGTCGGCAGTGAGCTTTGCTAGGCCTAGGCCGACATTTGCGCTCAGCGCTCTGAATGAGTCAACTTCTTAAAAACTACTTTCGCGTTGGAATCCTCATTATGCTCATACCACCCATTTCTGATAAAAAATATGCACTTGAATTTTGAGTATGTGGCGCAGATCTGTCATTGTTCTTGAAGATTTCAACAAATTAAATTTTGTCGACGAGTCAGCAAAAACCTACTGTCAATTTAAGAACTTTTTCTGACATGACAAATAACAGCAGACCTAATGTCTCCAATGACTTGCAATTCCGTATGTACTTTACGACATGTGTTAGCACAAATCTCCGAAAGTTTGAAGGCAATGCGTTCTCGAGTTACTCAACCATTTTTGTCTCATTACCCGCTAAAACGGCTTCAAAAACTGCCTTTTATGCCTGCTGAGAGGATTGACACCTACAACGCTCAGCATGCCATAGCGTCCACAGTAGACAAGATATGTGAACAAAACAGACCGATTTGGATGCAGATTTGATTGTTCTGTCTAAGGACATGCTAAACATGTTTCGTTTTAGCAGTTCTAATTTTTTTTGTCAATTTTAACGCGGGAACCTTGATATTGCGAATTTGATTTTGGGGGGTGTCTGTGTTGTAGGTTCCACTGTATCGACACTACGTCATGTAAACTCAATCTGTTTTCTTAATAAGTTAGGGGAATAAACGGCCTTTCCAGTCATATAATTGGTTTTTACTATAAACGGCCTCATCAGAAAGATGTGCCCTCAAACGCATCTGTATAGTTTTTTATGACGAGTAGTGTAGTTGCCATTTGTGACCCTCCACGACGGAATGAGTCGCATGTCACCTTTGCATGATTTTCATATGTTTACATTTTCCTAAATAGTTTTGTATGCTCTATCCAGTGGTGAAAACCGTTTTAGAAAAGAGCGAAAACTTTGAGTTATAAGCCTGTGACTAAAGTGACCCTCACACTGTTACCAGACGCTCCCCGGACTTATATTAAGCCCTGCGCAGAACCGCGCGAGGTGACATGCGACTCATTTCGTGGTGGAGGGTCACATTTTATATGTTATGATCCTTTAAAGGACTGAAAATGCATGTCACAAAATGGTAGACTGCTCTGGAGAATAACAGCTATATTGATCTTTTCAAAGATTGCACTGAAATAAGAAAATATTGAGTGGAAAGATGTTCGAACGATTTCCTGTTCACAAGAACAAAAGGTGCGATTTTCCGTAAAAATACGTGCAAAAACGTAATTAATATATTCTTCGCTATTGGTAACAACAGTATGCACATGGATCTCTTTCAATCTACTTTTTGTACTTAACGAATTTCTCCCGATATAATATCTGCTGAACGTATGTTGTATGTGTATGTGAAAGGCTGAAGAAACAGCACAAACGAGGACAATCTGATCAGTATTTGATGATATTAGGAAAAATAAGCGAAATGGCCGAATTATTTGTCCAAAATGAGGATCAGCAACACCGACTCTGTTTGAAAGAATCATTCCTCTTCCCTTTAAAGATGCAGTGCGGGTCACAGCATTGCTGAAGCAACGATCTGTCGTTTTGTCGCAGATTACGATATAAACAGTAAAAAAAACTCTCACAGATGACAACACATACCTTTAGTGTTGCTAGACAAACGAAACTTAATTCGGTTTGTCCTCTCGCATCTCCCACCAAAATGTAACTAACGTTTCCCGTAATCACGTGCTGGGGCTGAAGCTGTGTGCGGTTTGCCAAAATGGACCCTCATACCATCTATTTTCTTTCGTGATTAAACAAAATGCGTAAAGTACCCAAGATAGAAAGATTTTTTTCTCTCGCTGAGACTAATAAACTTCCATGAAGGCTTTTGACGTAATTAGTTCACGTACAGGACCTGGAGTGAGCTAGATCGAGGGCTATGCTTTCCTGCCCAGACAATGATGGAAATTAATTTGCAAAAATTGCAGTTTTGGACTCCTTGCAAGAAGGTCAATAAAACTTGGTATAATTTCAAATAGATAGATGCCTGAGGCAAGGCTGAAAGCACATGGAGCTCCGTGCACCTTGAAGTGTAAAAGACAGCAACTTTAAAAAACATTTTTTGCGTTTGAAATTATAAGCCCAACCTGTTTCTGTTCAAATAGGCAACACCGACATTCTTTTCTCATCATCAGCTAGAAACCTTGGATGACATGACCCTTAACAAACATATATCTTTAGTCTGTAGAGCAGCTTATTTTGAGCTTCGTAAGATCAGCACCATTCGCCACACACTCTCCTCTCAAACAACTAACACTCTTGTCTGTGCCTTTGTTCTTTCTAAACTTGACTACTGCAACTCTCTTCTCTCTGGCTGTCCTCTGTACCTCCTGCATAAACTACAAAAAGTCCAAAACTCGGCAGCACGCCTCATTCTGAAAGCACGAAAACGAGATCACGCAACACCACTTCTTCACACACTGCACTGGTTACCTATTCAAGCCCGCATTGACTACAAACTGTCCACCCTCTGCTTTAACTTCTTTTCTGGCTCGTCTCCTGCTTACTTCTCTGAACTCCTCACCGTCTATTCTCCAGCAAGACAACTCCGTGCCTCTTCTGACTGTCGCATCCCCACCATTCCACACACCAAAACCAAAACATACGGACAACGCACTTTTACTTTCTGCGCACCCACACAATGGAATTCTCTCCCCTTTCACATCCTCAATAGCCAAGACATGAGATTTTTACGTACATTTAGAATTTTCTATAAATTCCACACCTCAAGCTCAAGTTTCTTTTCTTTTCTTGTGTGTGTGTGTGTGTGTGTGTGTGTGTGTGTGTGTGTGTGTGTGTGTGTGTGTGTGTGTGTGTGTGTGTGTGTGTGTGTGTGTGTGTGTGGTAACGTTCAGAACTAACAAGTTTGTAAGACCAGAGTCTTGCGTCCTATCCGCAATTTCAGTACAGTATTGGGGATTCCAGACTCACATAATTATACCATTTCCGATAGTTAAAGCGCTTACTCCCCTTTCTTTAATTGGTCTAAACAAAGAAAGGAACCATATTGCCAAAAGTAGACCGCTATTTTTGTCGATATTTCAGCAGCTGTTTCTTCCAAAATTAAGCTATGGACGAAGCTGAGATTTTGAGAATACTGGGCACAGCACCTACAAAGCCTGTCGCGCTCAGGTAATTGTGATGAATCTTTTTACTTCATTTAATTAATTATTTAATTAATTAATCAAATAATGTACTCATTTATCTAACATGACAATTGATAGATCATTATTAATTAATCTTTAATCATTATCAATAGATTAATAAATATTTACTTGATGAATTAATTTGATGAAAAAATACAATCAATTGAATGACTGATTGATTTATAACAATGTTGTCAGAAATTGTCACTCTATGTGTCCCCTTCACAGTCAAATGACTGTTTTTACGTTACTCCTGATAATTATCATTCACCGGTCTCCATTTGTGCTTTACCGCAGCTGACTAATGTTTCTCTGTGCTAAAATTGAACCCCATTTACAGTGAGTGATATAAAGCACCTGTATTTGCGTGTTTGTGTACGTGCTTGTGTGCGTGCTCGTGTGTGTGTGTGTGTGTGTGTGTGGGGGGGGGGGGGGGACAACGAGAGAGAGAGACAGAGGTCCTGTTTGATTTCTCGTGTTCCAAAAGCAAAAACGTTTGAAATTAACAGACGCTTACATGGGTGGGATTCTTCCGGTATATGCCGGAAATCCGGAATCGATTATGGCCTCTTTTATTTTCTCTCTCTTTTTTGTTTGTTTGTTTGATTTTGGTTCGGTTGAGGTTTAGGATTCATGACATTTTTCAGGCCCACCCATGCACTTACAAAATTATATCTTTAAATAATGACAAAATATCCACTTTGTTACAATGTGATAAACATTAATATCAATTCATCCATTGTCATTATACATTTATAAGATTGTTACTCTCATCAGTCGGACAATGGCAGACCATCGCTTCTGCTTAAAATGCCAGTGTTGTCATATTTCACGGACATGTTATTTCCTATGTGTGAAGGACTCATGATGACCCCCGCATGGCAAGATTTCTGGCACATGCACCTCGCTCGATACCACGCAGGTGAGTTCTGCATTTACTATGTTTTTGTTGTTGTTGTTGTTGTTGTTGTTGTTGTTGTTGCAGCAGCTACTGCTGCTTCTTTTGTTATTCCTGTTGATGATGTTATTGTTGTTGTAGTTGTTGTCGTCGTTGTTGCTGTTGTTGTTGGTGGTGGTAGTTGTGGTTTTTGGTCACGGTGGTGGAAGGAGCGGCGGTGGTTGTATATTTTTTTTTTGGGGGGGGGTGTGGTGATGGAGATGTGGTGGTGGGGGGGGGGGCACAGACACAGACACTATATATTTATTTTTCCCGCACACTCACACACACACACACACACACACACACACACACACACACACATCACCCCACCACCACCACCACCACCACCACCTCCACCACCACCAACAACAACAACAGCAACAACAACAACAACAACGACAACAACAACAACAACAATGGGGAGAAGAAAAAAAGAAGATGACGACGACTACTCCCTGTTTCCTTGGAGCCCAGAACAAACCCTACCAAGGATCAATGAAAAGCAAGGAGGCGTTAATGAAACACTTGCCACTGCACTTTCATTATGCATGAGGCTCATCTTCTGCTTCGTTGTCTGCCACTGTCTTCCAAGCCGGTGTAACACGAGAAAATTACTCCCACGAGATTTTTACTCCGGAGTAAACATTTCGTACGAAAAAGTTACTCCCTTTACGAAAAAAGCACTCCCCCATTACACGAGAAAATTACTCCCCAAGACAGGTGAGTTCCGAGTAAACATTTCGTACAAAAATGTTACTCCCCTGACGAATAAATAACGAATAAATTACTTCACCCCAACACAAGCAATTTAACTTCCCGTGCCAGGTGTACGAAATTTGTACTCCCTTGTCCCCCTGTTAGTCTTGGTGGTGGAAGGGGTGGAAGGAGGGTAGCGCGACATTCGTTTGGGCGAAATCACATATTGGCATTATCCCTTCGCCCGCATCCCATTTTTGCGTACAAGATTTTTACTGGAAGTAAACAAGATGGGGAGTAAAAATTTCGTGGAGGGAGTAATTTTTTCGTGCCTTTTCTCGTACGAAAAGTGTACTCGGAGTAAGAATTTCGTACGAAATATTTACTCCGGAGTAGATTTTTCGTGGAGTAAAAATGTCGTGTTACACCGGACGAGTCCATTGTCAGGCGAACGAAAGGGGTGTTATGTGGTGTAACTTCGATCTATGCAAACGTAATACTGCTGTGGGAAGGGAGGGGGTCTGGGTGGGTGGAGTGGGGTGGTGACATTGGACGGGAAGAGAGTGTGTGTGTGTGTGTTAATGTGTGTGTGGGAAGGGGATATGTGTGTGTGTGTGTGTGTGTGTATGTATGTGTGTAAAAGAGAGAAAGAGAGAGAGAGTATGTGTGTGTGTTTGTGTGTGTGTGTGTGTGTTTTTGTGTGTGTGTGTGTGTGTGTGTGTGTGTGCGTGTGCATGTTTGTGTGTGTGTGTGTACGTGTGTGTGCGTGTGCATGTGTGTGTGTGTGATTGTGTGCATGCGTGTGTTTGTGTGTTCGTCGCCATGCTTGTGCTAACAGGGCGAGGGTTTCAAGGAATATGAAACTGTTTTATTTTATGGAGCAACACAATGAGAAACTTTCACCAGGCAAGGAAAACTGGTAAAATTTCATCTGAGCAGTTCACGTGACTTTGGAACATTCATCAAACTGAATCAAATATTCTCCGTATCTTATACGTTTAGGATGAAAACATTCTCCTTAGTCGTATGCATCAATTGTTTCTGTACCTCTAGCGCAATATTAATTTCATTCTTCAAGAAGGATGTGTTATATGTCTGACTGGATTTCAAGCGCTTAAAATTATTCAACTTTGTATTATACGACAAGCTTAATATATTCCATATTTGCCTGTACATCAAGGACAAAATGTTCCGCTTTGGCTTATACATTAAGCCGGGTATTTCCCATGTTTGCCTATACGTCAAGCACAATGTTTTCTGCCTTGGTTCATGCGTCAAACTAGATATATTACATGTTTGCGTGTACATCAAACGCACTCTATTCTGCCTTGGCTCAATCGTCAAGCTGAGTTATTATATCCCATGTTTACATGTGCCTCAAGCGATATATCATTATTTCCTCTTTGGCTCATACTTCAAGCTTAATCAGTCAGGGCTCCCCACGGACACCCGTCCTTGAGGGTCCCGGGACCCCCACTTTACATGTTTAGAAGGTCCATGGACCCCCTCCGTGGAGTTTAAGAGGGTCCCAAGGGTCCATGGTCCCCAAACCCCCTGTGGTCATATAACGCATTGTTATCGCGAATAGTGTGATAAGAAGTGTCTTTTCTCATCAAAATATTCGAAGAGGACACTTCAACTATACCTTGTTAAATGGAACACACGCACACACTTTTCCATATTGTTCCGGCGTAAAATTGACATTTGAGCTTGCACTGAACTTGACTTTCGACAAAATCTGAAAAGAGTACCTACGGTACGCACGATAGCGAAAATGTAGTGCGGGATCGACCCGCTCTTTTTAGGTTTAGTGCGTCCAGGTACCGCCTCAATGAATTTCTAGTACGTGATTTCGGCTTCTAGTGCGTATAGGACGCGGGGACGCGCACTTTGGGGAGCCCTGTTAAATATATTCCATGTTTACATGAACTTTAAGCCAATATAGTCAACTTTGTCTTTCACGACAGGCTGACTAGATTTTCATATTTTCGTGTACATGCATCAAGCGCAATATAGTCCACTTTGGCTCATACATCAAGCCCTTATTCGTCCGTGGTCAAGCTGAGAACGTTCCCTTTGGTCTGTACATACATTCATAGAAAACTCATTTACCCATCCTCAGAAATGGACTCTTCTAATAATGATAACCCGATCACGGAGCTTCGCGCCTGAAAATGCGTGACGCCAGGCGTGCTCGGGTTGATTGCTCCCTGATGAAATCGGCGCCTGTAACATGCATGGCTGGACACGGGCAGGCGAAAACGCAAGTGTGTGCTCATGATGAGAAACTCACAGCAAGTGATTTGGCGAGAAGATTCGTAAGGTGTCACTGGTGGTATGCATCCAAAGCTGTTGTCTGATATGTGAGGTCTTTATAAACCATTGATTTCAGTTTAGAGGTTGTGAACGGATTCGTGTGTTATCAATTGATTTTAGTTTAGAGATAGTGAACGGATTCGTGTGTTATAAATTGATTTCAGTTTAGAGATTGTGAACGAATTCGTGTGTTATAAAGGGCTTAAGACAGCGGGGAAGAAAAGAAAAAGACGGACAGGAAAACAAATCCAATAGGCCTGCATATCGTAGCAACAACGACAAACAGAAAGTATCTGAATGAAAATGAGACGACTTTCAAAGCCAATTTAGAATTACACAGTTGCTTAAATATTACATCTATCGGCAGCAGCATCAACCACAGTTTGCAGCAGCAGCAAGCACAACAACAATAACAGTAACAACTACGAGAAACTACAAACAACCAACCCAATAATTAACATAGAGCGTAAATTGTAGAAGAAAGGGAAGAGATCGAATGACACAAACGGTGGGTTGTAACACAACAACAACAACAACAACAACAACAACAACATCAACAACAAAAAATACCACTAGTGCAACAAGATGTGTGTGTTTTAACACAATAACAACAACAACAACAAACGAAACGACAGCAGCAAGATAAAGAACAGAGAACAATTGTATGCTATATTAACAGACGAATCAACACCACCAACACCATCAAAACCATCACCAACAGCAACAACCAGACAGGGAAAAGCTAGGGAACAACTGATCAACAATAACTGACAACAACAACAACAACAACAGACGACAAGGAGGAGGAGAGAGAGAGAGAGAGAGAGAGAGAGAGAGAGAGAGAGGAGGAGACAGAGAGAGAGAGAGAGAGAGAGAGAGAGAGAGAGAGAGAGAGAGAGAGAGAGAGAGAGAGAGAGAGACAACAGTGGATTGACTAATACTGCGTGTTGTAACGCCATCACCACCACCACCGACAACCTCAAAAACACCACCATCGTCACCGCTCGGTGTAACCACCATGCCAACGGCAAGTCAGTTTAAGATCCTCCGCAAGATGGGTTGCGATGGCAACGTGCAAGCAAGCCTGGGAGGAGCAGGTGGCACGGTTGGGGCCGTGACCACTAGAATCACCTCGGCACGCGCATTAGGTCTTCAGAGAGCTGCGGAGGTCGCCAACGAACCGATCTACGTTCCTCCTCTCCTGAACAAAGGCTTCTCCGATCTGAAGAAAGATAGCGACATGAAACGAGCTCGCGCCATGGAAGAAGCTCGGGAGAACGGCAATACCACGTTCTTCCCTGACATGGTGTCCATGGCAACGTTAGTCTCCAGAAACGAGGGGAAGCAAGAGTTGTCTGCCGACGACATCATGAAGCGTCTCGAGGAGATGGGCTGGAGGAAGGAAGGGGAGGCGCAACGCCTTGCCGAGGAGAAGAAGAAAAGGTTAGTGCTTGTTGCTGTGTTTTTGAAAGTCCCGTACGTCGGTCAAGGCGGGAAGATACACGTGGTTATGAGTGTGAATACGTCCCAAAACAAACAAGCAAAAGTAATGACCCAACCTGATTCTTCTTCTTCTTCGGTCATGGACTGAAAATTCCGAATACACTCGTGTGTTTTTTGCACGAGTGGGTTTTAACGTGTATGACCCTTTTTATCCCGCCATTTATAGTCAGGCATACGGCGATTTCGAGGGAAAACAATCAGTTTAACAAATATTCCCACATTTTAGCCGATGCGGTGAGTCGAGTGTTGTTTTGTTGTTGAAGGTAGGAAGATAAAAGTTGAAATGTTTGGGAATACGTCGGTCACAAGAAGACAATATCAAGATCTAGATTTGGCAACTTTTCAGCACGTGTACGGGTAACGTCATCAAATCTAGTTTTTACGTCACACGTTTGCCAAGATCTGCAGTCTTGGTGGGAGCAAAACAACGTATGATTTGGAACATTGGAGAAAAAAAAGTGAGTCACGGGTGACGCAATAACTACACGTACACGTTCAGGTCTTTGCTACACGTTCTATCATCTGGAACACTGTAATATTCTCAAATAAATATGCCCGCAGTAGGCCGAATGTGAGTTGCGGTTAGTTGCATTTTGATTTAGGACACGCAAAGCCATCTACAAGAATCAATTTGAAGTTGTCTTGGGTGTCCAAATTGAGGTAAGTTGTCGTATTGTTCTAAGTCCTCTACACCAGCCAAAGGAGGACACTGTCAGGGGATATGTGGGTTATACGTCGTGTCACGTTTTTCTAAGTCTATCAGGAAAGGCTAGAGGATACGTAGTACAATAAGTGAGAAAATAATTTGTCTGAGAAAAAAGTGGGTCAGTTTTGAGTCGTAAGGGTGATTTGGGAGAATCTGATTTTGCGTGTGTTCTTGTTTTTGGTTTTTCAGGTGGGCTACTGTGAATATTTTGTTTTAGTCCATGAGCATCATAACCTAAGAATCCATAACACGTAAAGTCTATTTCTTTCCTAGATTTTAGTCCTGGAGCTTTAAGGGAAAGCACAAGAACGTATTTAACTCCACTGTCCAGGAGCCTTTACCTGTCTACTCCAACGTGCCCACATCGCCACAAATATCATCTTCGTTGTCGTTATCGTCAACATCATCATCATCATCATCATCGTCATCGTCGTCTCTTCGTCATCATCATCCTCATTATTATCATCATCATCAGTTTCATCTTCAACATCAACAACAACGCTAACAACAACAACAGCAACAACAACAACAACAACAACAACAACGAAGATGCTCCTATGAGAACCTAGCATATAACCACGTCATGTCCCAAATAGACACTAGTTCTGGGGACAGAAAAACCAAGTTAGCATAGCAGCTCCTTCGAGATGCCTCCTCTTCCTCCTTCTCCACAGTATCACTAACCATCCTAATTCTCTCTCCCCTAGAGACGAAGAAAGACGAGGACAGGAAGAAGAAGAAGC
>NC_090247.1:29739160-29749160 GCF_037325665.1 Littorina saxatilis
CTAGGCGGCGCCACTGAGCTACAGCTTTCTCGTGACGGGCGATTCTTACGAAGGCTTTGTTCAGTAACGTCTCTGAAAAAAGACGATTGATGTAAAATTGTTTAGTTTGGTTATAGCATTCGTTGGCTCACTGTCTTGTTTATTACTTGGTAAAACAGACATGAACAGATTCATCTTAGAAATATAAGGAGGGGATATCATGAGTTATAGCCTAATTACTTGAAAAAAATGCACAGACAACAAATAGGAAGTGAATGTAATAACTAACTAACTAACTAACTAACTAACTAACTAACTAACTAACTAACCAACCAACCCACCAACTCACCAACCAACTAACTAACTAACTAACTAATTTGAATAATTATCAAACAGCAGAGTACGATAGAAAGAACAAGTACTGCAGAATCCGAACATTTTGTGTGCAGTTTCCATGTACATACACTCGCGAATTAATCAACTCGTTAGCTGAGAAGCCATATCTGACCTCTAGTGGAGAGGAAGTGGTCGTGGCGGAAGTTCTCCGCCTGGTCCTGCACCGCTTCCGCCAGGTCGTGACGCCCCACTGTCGTTAGAGCCGCACACAGTACCTCAACCTGTCACATGGGAGTGTGTCTGTGTTAGTGTATTTCCTCGTGTTTTGATACGTTCGTTTACCTGTCTGCTAGTATCTGTCTCCCTCTTCAATACAACCTTATTAAATCGACTGCTGGCGATTAATGCTACCACCAGAACGCTTTCTGCAAGAGCATATTCGCATAGGCTACTTTAAAAAAAAGTGTCAACATATTAGTCTTTAAAATGATTTGAAACACTGTATGTACGGTTATAGTGTCTATGTGATACATCAATGTCAATGTGCTGACTAAAATGTTAATCTTAAAGACTGATTTCCAAGTCAGTTTTTTGTGTTGTTCGTTTTTTCCATTTGCCAATAGAGTTCGATGTATGGTTCTTTCTGATAAAATACACGTCAGAAAGAGCGTACACTGAACAACCTGAACAAAAACACTGGCAACATATACCAGAGTCCTCCATCACCCAAACCATCATCAACACCAACACCACCACCACCAAGAAAAACAACAACAACAACAACAACTACACACTTACCCTGTCAAAGGCTTGAGGCAATCTCTTGGACCACGTCAAGAGGACGTCGTAGATGGCCACCCATGCCGGCGAAGAGACGTTCTGGCGCAGAATGGCCTGAAGACGCGTACGCCTAACGTTCAAGATGGGCGCCAGACGCTTCCAATCGTCCGCCGCCAGTTGCTGTGCCACGTGACGTAATAGGTCGTTCGTCACTGGGCCTGACGTCAGAGACAGGAGGAAAGTTAAGGATAATGTTTTATTAACCGAGGGGACGGAGGGGCATTCGAAAAAAACCGAAGAATAGATTTCGGCTAGCGAAGATGCTCGCATCCATACCAACTCACGTAAACACACACACACACACACACACACACACACACACACACACACACACACACACACACACACACACACACACACACACACGCACACACACACAATACTCCTCTACTCATGTAGGTCACTACCCTTTATTACGACCAATCGCATAAGCTTACCGTACGACTTCAGTAGCACAGGAGCTGTGTTCAGTGGCTTAGGTGGCTCCGGTTCAGGCTGATCAAGAGGGAAAAGGGCACACATTTAGAAAGAAGTGGATACAATTCAACATCCTATTGGTTGCATAACTTTACAAATCTACTGCGTCCTATCCTGGTTATTGAAAATGTAGGCCGTATTTAATTTTTATGACCTTATTTCAAACGTGTCGGGTCGAGCAATGTCTATCTTTTCTTTTTGTTTGACCTCAAAGAAAAAGTGATCTCTATAGAAATGACATTAAGACAAAAAGTGTTGAAACATAAGAAAAGCCCTAGAATTTTCTTCCTTTGGAAGATCAAAAGTCCACAAGAAGGTACATCTGTAGAAAAGCGGATGCACGTACATGATGTGTTTTAAGGAAACAAAGCAAATTATTTAAAAACACGTCTTCATTACGAGGTAACACTCTAAAAAGAAACCCGCAAAGTCAGAAAAAGCGGGAAAATATATGTCTCTGTGGAAAATTATGTACGGTAAGAAAACCTAGCCAGGTATGCGTGTACTTCATACACGTCAAAAAAACCAGAAACATGCGTCTTTGTTATTGCGAATATGAAAAGGATATTCGCCAAGTTCCGGCCGTGGAAATATGGCCCGATGATCGGAATAGGGATGTGTGAGACTATCCAATCACAGCCCCCGAATTCCCCCACGTGTCTATCAGAATAGCAATATAATACAATGACACTACTAACTACTATTACACTATATACCCACCTTGGGGAGATTGATCATGAGTTCAGAGAGCATGTGCTTGCCACTGAGGAAGCAAGCCAGACCCCCGTGTCCGTTAGTGCTCATCCCGGACGAGGAAGTGGATCGTCTGAAGGGCGCTGTGTATGTGGCACTCAGCTGAACAAACCCGCGGTAAGTGTCAAACCCCTTCTGAGCGAACCGGTCGATCTCCTCAACACAGAACTGCGCCCGGAAGGGGATGTTGCTGTAAAACACACAACGAGACAAAAAGTCTGTTTCCATGGGCTGAATATTGCCCCGGAAGCTGATCTCCATCGTTTGACCTTCACGGAGCTTGACTTCCGTCGAGAGTGGTGGCCCTTGGACGTAACCCTCGTCCGCTAGCTGGCGCATCGATCGTTCCATGATGGCGTCGTTCGTGTAGGTTAGGATGAGCTGGGAGGGGTCCTTGGCGTTCTGCCTCAGCACCAGTTGAGCGGGATGGTGTGCTGCCATGTGTTCCAGCGTGGACGCTATGCGTTCTGCTGCTGCTTGGGACAGCCCTGCTCGTGTTCGCAGGATCAAGATTCTGCAATGTGTCATCAACAAAGGATTACACATGCAATCAGTAATTAATCCGCAAATTGTCACCACAGCAAAATAATTCAACATTTTTATAATACGGTACTTTCATCATCCCAAAAGGAGGAACGACCGAAATGTCGACAAACCAAGCAGATAACAAACACACCGTGCTTTGCGTCACACGACTTACATTAAATTCGGTCAGGTAAAAACAAAACATTATTATGAGGGCAACATTTCAAAAAGAAGGAGAAGAATGTATGAAAGCCACACACCTGGAAAAAGGTTGACGAAGTTCAAAGATGACGATGTCTTTTTTCTTGGACTGTTGGAACTGGATGTCAGGCAGCTCTGTCCAGGCGCCGCCATCCTTTCTCCACAGCACGTGGACTTCGTCATCATAAATCTCCTCTGCACACCCACGAAGGTGGTGATCATGCGTCAAGATTGTTTGAATAACAAAAGCACCGAGCAAATATATCGAACACAGAAAGTAGAGATTCTCACTTTCAAATCTTAAATCCGATCCGACTGAAAACATATGGACATGTAGTCAGACCGACAATCAGATGGACTGACTGACCGACCAAAGCTCGTGCTGGTGATCTCTATATGTCGTGTACACAGGCACTCAACACAATGTGGGCGGGGCTTATGTGGTTGGATGTCACGTGGTTAGGGTGACGGAAGGTCTTCTCTCCTACACATACTAGACTATATTGTAATAATCTTTTAAGCACGCCATCCAAGCCACAGGTCCCGCCCACCCCGTGCCAATTGCCTGTGGTCCTGTACGGGCTTTGGCGATCAACTCGCTTTATATGGGCAACAAGTGCATGGATTTAAAGCTGCATGCATGCAAAACTGCTTCAGGGACTTAAAAAGAATTCGTTTCGCTAAAAATGACAGAACACAGCGAAGACGTCATTAAGGCTGCACTACTTACAGAGAAAACACATACTGAGGGGGGAATTTGGTATTTACTTTAGTTATCACTAAACGTATATAGATGGCGGTATATCCTAGAAGAAGGTGTCTCAGACAGACTCGGAACGAACTTTTCTGTTGGAATTCATCGCAAACAGGTCTATTCAAACGCAGAAGGACACCTGCCAACAAAACTCACCCGCTTTCTTGGTGAAACTAAAGAGAGGCCTGGCAGAGACCGGTCTTTGTTCTCCCCCCTCTGCAGACACGCTGTCCGCTTTCACAGGTCTTTGCTGTACGCTGGTTGCAGGTCTTTGCGGCCTGGCCGCCGGATTGAGCGGGCAAGGGAGAGTAATCGTCAGCGGAAGCAGGAGTTTCGTCCCTTTGCTTTGCATGTGCATTATGGGGCTGCTGGACATGAGGTGACCGCAGTCGACGTCTGTACGCGCCCGCAAATCTGTCACCGTGGCTTGGTCCAGAAGTTGGACCTGTAAATCAGATGTAAACAAGGTAAAAATCTGCATTGGTAACATAAATTGTAAAGCTTTGCAAGGTAGGGGAAACCTATAACTAGCCCTCGAAATTAAATAAAAATATAACAAAGTCGTCTTTTTGTGGAAGTTGATAATTTCACTTATTTTCACTCTGTTTTTGATAAGCTTCTTAAGTTTCCTGGTGTGCATCAAATAATGCTCTCATTAACCCAAAACAGATAGATCTAAAGCATATTTTAATTAGTCTGACTTGCACACTAAGTTGTATCATGTTATTGTGAAGTATAGGGGGCTTTTTACAGTGATTCGTGAAGGCCGCTTCACTGGTCCATTTTGGGCGCCCAGGCTCCTAATATGGACCATTTGTGATTTTTTCTGTATTTAATTTTTGCTGAATGTCTATCAAAGCTATTTCACTCTAATTAGGCCTAACGCAACGGTCAACCTAAGAGAGAAGGACTACCAAACACAAAATGAGACTTCTTCGCAAGAAAACAAGCTAGTTATCAGCATGAAATAAAAGTGGTCCATAGTAGGAGCCCTTCCCCTACCACAGTTCGCTTTCGATTTGCAGGCAGGGCATAGCAGCTGCAACAAATAATTGTGGAAGTAAGATGAAAAAACACAACCCGTAACAGTTGAAGCGGGGAAGAGACAGAGCGTGAGAGAGGGAGAGAGAGAGAGAAAGAGAGAAAGAGAGAGAGATTCGGGCGGTGATGGAGGAGGAGGCTGGGTGTTTGTGTTCATGTTACGGGTATGTGTTTAATCGTATTGTAACCAACCAACCAACAAAAGATAGTAAGTCATGGCACAAATGACATCACACAACAAACGAACTAGTCTTAATATGCAAACACAAGCCCAGTCAAAAATCAACCTTCAGGAACACAATCGGCCGTTCGACATACCCCCATGGTAAGGTCAGCCGTTGCGTTGACAACGTCAGGAGGCCAGGTCAAAGTGACCCTGGAGTCAGCAGAAGATACGGCCTTGCCCCCAAAACGTGTGATCTCAACCTCCTCCCTCTTCAGGCGAAGAACCACGCACAGCGTACCAGGCTCTTGCACGCGGGCTTCCACGAATTTGTGTTCCTGGGGGAAAATTGAGGAACAGTTACTTTTACACAAAGCAACATCGCACATTGTTCACACAGGCCTTCACAAACATGTTCTTCGAAACATTGGAAAGATAAATTATTACCTGATGTTCATTTCTACCTATTTGACTCAAAGGTTCTATCTCAGCAGACGGAGGGGGTAGGGTGGGGTGAGAGTGGGGAGGAGGAGCTCCCCGCTTCCGGGCGAGGTATATATTTCTATAGTAACTCCTAAAAGCTTTTGATTTGTTTGTCTTTTTTTAACAGGCATTCGACATGGAGGGTCTGCTGTAGAAGAGAAAAAAATAAAGACAATAAACACCGCAAAAAAAGGGCTAGATTCAGGATGTTGGTCCTACGATTTTACATGTATGTTTAAGGAAACTTAATCAAGAGCAGAATCTTACTTTAGAGAAATTCTAGTAATTACACATTATTTTACGTCCATACTCAGTCATACACTAAATTTTGAGATCAACACTTCAACATTATGAAACGTAAATAATAACGTCACACTCACCCTGATATCATCAAAGATGACGTCATCAGTGGGCAAGTCCCTCCACCCCCCACCTCTCAGGGGACGCAGGCGCACAGAGGGTTCCCGTCCAGGATGCATGCGTGGAGCGCAATGAGGCAAAGACACCGACAGGAAAGGAGAAAACTGAGGACATGAGACAATCAATCAATCAATCAATCAATCAAAGAATCAATCCATCCAATCCATCAATCAATCAATACATCAATCCTCATTGATTGAGTTGAAAAACAAAGCTAAGACAGTTTTAAGCATTTTGCTCGGAATTCTCGCCCACACACGCTTATTACGAGTTATTTCTTAATATGCTGACTGTTAGCAAATAAAAATAGACATGTCGAGAAAATGTGTATCAATTTAACATAAGCCGGCAGGCGATCCAGTCGCCTGCAAAGCGAAAATGACTGCGCTGCCTATTTTTTCTTTCAGTCGCTGACCTTCTTTGATTCAGTAACAATTATTATGACATGTGTACAGTACATTCGTGATTCTCGGACTCTCAAGCATAAGCTAATATACAAGCAGTCTAGTCTTCTTCTGCTGCGTTCGTGGGCTGAAACTCCCACGTACACTCGTGTTTTTTTGCACGAGTGGAATTTTACGTGTATGACCGTTTTTACCCCGCCATTAAGGCAGCCATACGCCGCTTTCGGAGGACAAGCAGTCTAGTTAAACGCAAAATAATACAGACACGGACATCAATTCCAAAACTGTTCATTTGAAAATGTGAATGAGAATCAACAAACAAGAATTGTAGGTTATTGGAACGTGTAATTATTGACAAAAGAAAACGTTACATATACAAAACGTCGACCCAATAGTCTTGCGAATAGACAGACAGACAAACACTTATGATACAAATAATGAACATATCTCAAAATCGTCGATGAATCTCGCTTGCAAGATGCCGGTAACTGTCATAGAACGAGAAAATAAAAGGCGGGGTGGGGGGCGAAAATAATGCGGAGACAGAAAATAGTAGCGCGAAGCATTATATGACAAATGTTTTTTTGGAGCAAGTAGCACCTACATCTAGTAACACCATTGTACAATACTGACCTTCTTGCCTTGGTGATGTCCACAAGAAGCAATCTGCACGATGTTGCTGATGAGTTCCTCGCTGTCGTGCAACCTCAGGTCCGCTGAAGCCGGGTGGACACGAGTGACCTCTATGTCGTCACGCCCCACGCTTTTGGTTGGCGATTTTACCACACATCCCAGCCCTGTGTCCCAGTCGCCGGTATCTAGGCTGTAACTGTTGATAGAGACATGGTATGGAATATACAGGAGAGGTATCCATTGCATAGTGCCCCCCTCCCCATGTCCCCTATAAAAGAAACAAACCAAAACAATCCATCACACACACACACACACACACACACACACACACACACACACACACACACACACACACACACACACACACACACACACACACACACACACTCTCCCACACGCGCACATAAAAGAGAGAGAGAGAGAGAGAGAGAGAGAGAGAGAGAGAGAGAGAGAGAGAGAGAGAGAGAGGGGGAACGAGAGAGAGACGAGAGAGAGATTATTTGAACAGTTTTATGGACTCACATGAATCTAGGCCAGCTATCCTGATTTTCTAGATGCCGACTGTCAACAACATCATCATCATCACCACCTCCACCTCCACCAACCCCACCATCATCTCCAAAGTCTTGACTCTCATGAACCACGTGCACTTCTTGCAACACTCTCTGTGACGTCAGTTCCGGTTCCTGTTCAACCTCCTCCTCCTCCTCCTTTTCCTGTTGAGTCATGAGCTCCGTTTGTTCTTCTTCTCTGTCATCCTCGTGATGGGTGTTCTGTTGCTCAATTTCCGACTGTTGCTTTTCATCTGTTGTTGCAATTGTGTTGCTCTCGTTTGTTTTGGAGTTACCGTTATGCTCTTCTGTATGTTGCTCGCCGTCATTTTCTTGGAGGTGATTCTCCGCTTGGGTTTGGTCTTCGGGACGCTGCTCCGCATTTTCAAGATCTTCTTGTTCTTGCTCCGGAGGTTGCTGTTTGGAATCCTCTTCCTCAGGAATCTCCTTCGACCCTTCCTCGCCTGCACTGAGCCTGTCATGGTTCTCCTTCTCTTGTTCCCCATCCTCCTCCTTCTTCTTAATTTCTTCCTCCTCCCTTCTCCGGGCTTCCTCTTCCTCTGCCTCTGCAATATCCTGTATTCTCTTGGCCTCTTCAGCGGCCTGGGAGGCCTCCATCTGCTGCACGGCCTCCTCTGCCACCACCTTGGCCGCCGCGGCCGCTAGTTCGGCCTCTGCCATGGCGGATTCTGCTCGGGCCAGTTCTTGGGTTTTGCTCTGCATGACGTAACTTGCACGTGCCACTGCTGCGCGCGCTTCGGCTGCTCGTGCTAACCGCTCGCGCTCGGCTGCCTGTCGCTTCTCTGGTAGTGTATCTTCCTCTGTCAAAAACAAAAAATATTTATTAAAAAAAAAACCAAGTAATCCTCCAAGCAAGCAATTAGTTATAGTCAGCCAGTCAATAAACCAGAACATTAATCAATCAATCAATTAAGCAAGCAAGCATTTTTTATTTTTTATTCCAGATGATGATATTAGCTTCGGTAACAGCTTTGACTGAGCTGGCGTTCAAGAGAGAGAGAGAGAGAGAGAGAGAGAGAGAGAGATAGAGAGAGAGAGATAGAGAGAGAGAGACAGACAGACAGACAGACAGACAGACAGACAAACAGACAGAGAGACAGTGACAGAGAGACAGAGACAGAAAGAGACAGACAGAGACAGAGAGAGAGACAGACACAGAATCAGACAGAGAGACAACTTAGGGAGACAGAGAGATAGTGGCAGAGAGAGTGAGACAAAGAGAGATATAGACAGAAAGGCACCGACATTCGCAAAGAAATCAAAAAGAAAAGAAAACCATCAGTAGCAGCTCTAACGCCACCGACGTCAACACGACCACCGCCACAAGCAAAGTTTTACAATAACAACAATAGCGACAATATTAAAACACTACCTGAAGTCAGCACAACTTACTTATTCACACAACTGGACACACACAGAAGGGTTAAACTTCATGCACAAACACGAAAATACTAAGTCGTAAAATTACATTCACTACATTGCTTCGTAAACACACACCCTCCACTTACCAAAACGCTACTTAGATACAGGCACACACAGCAGCACAGACAATGAAACAGACAAACGGACAGCCAGACAACCAGTCAGGTAAACAGGCTGACAGACAATCTCGACTCTCTCTTTCTTTAATTTGTGGTGGGTTTTTTTTCTCTCCCTCTCTCTCTCTCTCTCTCTCTCTCTCTCTCTCTCTCTCTCTCTCTCTCTCTCTCTCTTCTTCTTCTCTCTCTCTCTCTTTTCCCTCTCTCTCTTTCTGTTTTGGTTCTCTCTTTCTCTCTCTCTCTCTTTCTCTCTCTCTCTCTCTCTTTCTCTTTCCCTCTCTCTCTCTTTCTCTCTCTCTATCTCTCTCTCTCTCTCGCTCTACGCGCTCTCTCGCTCTCTCGCTCTCTTATTTCTCTCTCACCCTCACCCCCCCTCTCTCTCTCTCTCTTGGTTCCCTCTCTCTCTTTCTGTTTTGGTTTTCTCTTTCTCTCTCTCTTTCTCTCTCACTCTCTTTCTATTTCCCTCTCTCTCTCTTTCTCTCTCTCGCTCTCTCGCTCTCTTATTTCTCTGTCACCCTCACCCTCTCTCTCTCTCTCTCTCTCTCTCTCTCTCTCTCTCTCTCTCTCTCTCTCTCTTGGTTCTCTCTCTATCTTTCTGTTTTGGTTCTCTCTCGCTCTCTTTCTCTCTCTTTCTATTTTCCCCCTCTCTCTCTCTCTTTTCTCTCTCTCTCTCTCTCTCTCGCTCTCCCGCTCTCTTATTTCTCTCTCACCCTCTCTCTCTCTCTCTCTCTCTCTCTCTCTCTTTTCTCTCCCCCCCTCTCTCTCTCTCTCTCTCTCTCTCTCTCTCCAGTCTCTCTCTCTCTCTCTCAAGAAACTGTTATCAGAAATGTATCCCTGTATTTGTATAAGCCTTGAAATTAAGAGATGCTGTAACCTCGTAG
>NC_090247.1:29754160-29831739 GCF_037325665.1 Littorina saxatilis
CCTTCCCTGCAGGACCCAGGGGGGATCCAGTCCTTCAGGTCAGTGGACTCCAGCTTGTGGGTGAGATCCTGGTTGATGTTCTCCGTCAGCTGCCGAGCCGTGCTGAGCTGCTCACTCAGTGATGCTGAGCTGCTGATGCAGGCGTCACACAGCTTGCCCATCTTGTCCAGAGTTCTTCGCAGGTCCTCAGCCTCATCCAGACCCGGGACGCCTCCTGCAGATTGGGGCGTCTTCAGCCTGTTCTGGTACTCCTCAAGGGCTGACATGGCCTTCTGAAGCTGCTGCGCAAACTCCCCATCCATGCTGGTGACAACAGAAGGCAGTTCTTTTGGGGCGTCTGAGCTGGAGGGGTTTACAGGAGGATGTTCTCTTCTCATCCTGGACGACTTGGGGCGTTTGGGAGCGACCGGAGCTTTCTGCTCGTGGTGGCCCTGGGTTTTCTTGACGCCATGGGAGTGACCTTCACCTCCGCAACGACGTGTGAATCGTGCAGGTTGGTCTGGCTGGTCATTGTTAACATCAGCCACAAGGTCGATCTCAGACCCGCTGCTTAAACCATTAGTCTCCGTATCTGCAGACAGGGTGTTCCTCGAATGCGAGGGCTTCTCAGAAGACTTGGAGGGAGAACCCAGGGACTCAAAATCATTTGCTGGCGGCAAAGGCCCTGCACACTCTGCAGAAAGTTTTGAAGGAGAGTCAGCATACTCTACGCTTGTTTTTGAAGGAGAGGATCCTGCAGAAGGTTGAGGAGAATCAGACTGAGTAGACTGAAGACTGGCAAGCTCTCGTTCGGCAGGAGAGTTACCGAGGTCATCGGGAGGACCAGCTGTGGAGGTCGGGGGTCTAGATTCAGCCATAGCGGAGCCGGGACGCGGAGAGTTGTTCACGCTACCTCCTATTCCCTCGTCATCCGTTATGAAGATATTTGTAATTCCTCCGGACTGTTCAGGGTGACCGTTCTGTTGGCTGGAAGTGTTGGGGGATACAGAACGACCACCACCATTTTCCATCTTGGTGTGGGGCAATTATTATTGTCTCTGCCTGTCTCCTTTGAATCGTTTTCCCAATTCGTTTCTCCTTTTTATTTTTTATTTTTTATTTTTATAAAAGTTGTTTTTATTTAAATGCTTTTATTAGAATTCTTAACACCGTGTAACATTGGTTACTGGCAGTTATTACTGAGCAGATCGATGTTGTTGATTTTCCATTTTCTCATTATCCAACGTTTTGTGCTTTGATTTGAGCATGTTTATAACGTCATCACTGGCACACTGACACATATTTTAAAGAAGTATGACGACTGGATGCGTTCCCGTAGGAGAAACAGTACTAATTTGGTGAATGATTTTCATTAAAACTGTTTTTTCTCTGTACTATTAGTCCGCCTGATAAAAATCACTTTTTTCTTTTGCCTTCTATAAGGCCTTGCTGTTTTTGATGGTAAAACCAATATAAGCCTACGTCAACACAAAATTTCGTGTATCTTTCCGTTTTCTGAAAAATCAAGACATGTATCCAGGAAGAAATCCGTACCTACTCAATACGAATGGTGCATTTGTTGAAACGGTTGTGTAATTCCTTTTTAAGTCGAATATGGACAAGTAAATGAACACTTCATCACCAAATGTCGTCCAGACCGAAACTCTCCGAAACGTCTCGGAAACACCTCACGACAAACCACAGTCATATCTCCATTGCAGCCACAGTATTGTCCCAACAAACATATAAGTTACTAAGCACACACTAGATGTGTTGTTATTTTCACCCACCCACACACACACACGCACACTACAGACTTAATCGCAGTTGCGCCGTCCTGGAATCGCCTCAGGGATTTTTATGAGGCAGCTAAAACCGATTTGCACAGTAGAGCGGCAGGTGTATGGTAATTACGTGGTGCCTCCAATGGAGTATGACCACAGCATGCTATGGATCGTATGCTGCCACGAGCATGGTTCCAGACTAGTTCTGAGCTGGGGTCTTAGCAGATCAGAAGTCAGCACTATAAAGTGTTAAGCGAGAGCTCTTGTTGGGTCAAGCCTGGGTTCGAGTGGTTTTAGAGCTCACAGGCGCAGGAATGTAATTTCATAATTAAATGTAGATTATATATCGACACAGTATATTGTGATACATTTCAAAGAGGAAGATTTTTGTTACTGAGTTTGTTTATTTATGGGTTTGTTTCTTCTTCGTGTTTTGATACATTTTCATTTTTGGAGATATATATTTGGTATGAGATTCAAGTTTCATAATGACAAACTGACATCACATGATTTATTCTAATGTTATATGTGAATTTTTGGATTATTGATACAAATTTACATTCCATTGTATATTGTCATTCTGTGAGAGATATCGAGTTTTGAGTTCCACAGTGACAGTTACTATTTGTTGTGCATCTATATATATATACGACTAGTGTCTGTCTGTCTGTCTGTTCGCGATGCACGGCCAAAGTTCTCGGTGGATCTTTTTTTAAATTTGGACACCGTATTCAGCTACACCCCGGACACAACCTCATCGATGAGATATTTCAACACGTGCTCTCAGCGCGCAGCGCTGTGCGCGCTGAACCGATTTTGTTTTTTTTGGTCTGGATCCACTACCAGTAACTCTTCCTTATCTTCTCCAGTGTTTTCAGCCGCGATTATCTCCCTTCCTCCGTGTGGCGTCAATCCATATTCCCGTTACTACGTTACTATTTTTAGAAGGTCACTGCACGTTACTATTTTTAGAAGGTCTCCAGTGTTTTGCGCGTTTATCTCCTTTCCTTCGTACACCCGGCAAAGCCGGGTCCCAGGCGCAGCCTGGTATTCGGCTCTACTTCTTCCCGGCGAAGCGGGTAATCATCTAGTTGTATATATATGTTTTATTGAATGTCATATTATGTTTTGTATACTATTTCACAATTTATGAACAAGTTTATACTTTTGATAATGGACGGTATGTTCCCTTCTATATTTGTTTGTCTCATGATGATTGCATAAACATATTTTAACCGGCTTCATAATATTTTAAAGGCTGACACAGTCCTATTTAATTAGTTTAATTACTTCCAGGGCTTTTCCCATCGTTGCGGGGATGTATAAATTAAGCTTCCTGCAAAGTTTTAGGTTTGAAGTCCTTACCAATTACGAGAAATAATTAATTCTTTATTGCATTGTTTAGCAACAGTTCTCCAGGACTTGGGTTATTTTTATACTGTTGACGTTACTTCGTGACGTTTCGTAAACCAAAGATGGCGTGTTCTGTTTACATTCGACACTATCAACACCACTTTGCAATACTGAAATAATTTTTTCTGTGTTCGAAAGCTACAGCCAATTGTTATTATATCCCCTTTGGTACAGTTTTATAACATTATTGGCACATGTAAACAATATGAATTAATTAATGAACGCTAGCCTACGAATATGGCAGCCTTTAAGGGGTATGTCCCCCATCTATAATTATTTGTTTGATCAAGAGTTTACATACTTTAATGACCGTAGTGTCCTTTGTGCGGTGTTTATGTGTGTGTGTGAGAGAGAGAGAGCGAGAGAGAGAGAGAGAAAGAGAGAGAGAGAGAGAGAGAGAGGGAGAGAAACACAGGGAGAGAGAGAGAGGGAGAGAGAGAGAAAGAGAGAGAGAGAGAGAGACAGAGAGAGAGAGAGAGAAAGAGAGAGAGAGAGGGAGAGAAACAGACAAGGAGAGAGAGAGAGAGGGAGAGAGAGAGAAAGAGAGAGAGAAAGAAAGAAAGAGAGAGAGAGAGAGAGAGAAAGAGAAAGAGAGAGAGAAAGAGAGAGAGAGAGAGCCGAGAGAGAGAGAGAGAGAGAGAGAGAGAGAGAGAGAGAGAGAGAGAGAGAGAGAGAGATATCAAAGAACTAGCTGGTGTAAGCATGCGTGTAATCTCACAAATCATAAAACTGACATAAGCTGTAAGTAAATGCCTGATAGGAAAAGACCAGTAGACTTTATGTTTCACAGTGAGTGCATGCGCATTTGTGATTTGGAAAAAATCCACACACACACACTCACACACACACCACACACACTTACACACACACACCACACACAGACACACACAGACACACACACACACACACACAAACACACACAAACACACACACACACACACACACACACACACACACACACACACACACAGAGTGATTAACACAATTCTACAAACGACACACACACAGTGATAGGAACACAAAGACACAGACACACACACATACAGAAAGAGACAGATAGGCAAACAGAGAGACAAACTAACAGACATACAAACACCTTGTGCAGATACGCAGTTCTGCACTTGTCTTATAAAATGAACTCGGAAAGCGATGATGATAGTCTACATCCATTTTATTGTCTGTGATGTGCAGCAGTCTGGATTATTGATACCAGAGAAAACATAAAAAATCTGACTTACAAAAAAAAAGGTGATAAAACAACGTAACTTTGCATAAAAAGCATGCTCAGAAAATGTGAATATGTTCGACGTTCTCATGTAAAAATTGCACTTAAAAAGCAAGAATCGACAACAACCATTACAGTACAATTTTACAGTTTCAACGGTAACTTTTCTTAAAACGAAATCATATCCCAGACAGGAGTAGGCCCTACATGTATACTGACCAAAAAAGCACAGTCATATAAGTATCCATCCTCCGCGAAATACAGCAAACCAGTAGACATGTATAAATAATGTACTGAGTTTTCAATATAATGCTGGTGCAATATTTATACGCCATCATAGGTTTGCAGCGTCTCAAAATGTGGTCAATATGCCTTAATGACGTACGATACCGATACATGCACAGCATGGCGGTAACCTTACGAGTAATTTTCTACTGCCGATATGACAAAGTCACCGAGACAAAAAAATTTTCCCTCAAAACTCTTTGTTAGTTCCTCGGGAGACCTGCAGACGAAGTAACAGAATTTTTAAGTGCCGCCATTATTCCTATTATGACGTCTTCTCAATTTTGGTTTCGCTTTTGACGTAAGAGTTTTTATTTTGGAAGACATGGTCAAGAAATCGATTTCGGGCTCAACTTAAGGACGGCCTTCGGTAAAAAGTCAGTTTTGGCACTATATATAAATATTGTCTCCCAAGTGTGTTTCGATGGCTCCAGTGAAGGTGGGTCAATGAAAAATACCGCTTTACCGGTATTCGTAATCGTTATAACAAAGGAGAAAGCTTAGCAATTGGACAACTTCATTCACCTACTCTGTGGGAGCAGTATCTTCAGTGATCAGGGGCGGATCACATCATCTTTAAGGGGGGGGGGGGGGGGGGGGTTCCATATTTCTTTTTGGGACAATTCAACGACGCATTTAGTTGAGGGCGCGAAGCGTTCAAACCTCCTAAGGGGGCCCGAGGCATGCCCCCCCCCCCCCTTAAAATGTTGATAAAAGCAAGAAAAATGGAGCAATCTGGTGCAATCTGAGCATCAGTTTTTCTTATTTTCCTTTTTTTCTTCTCTTTTTTTACATTTAGTCAAGTTTTGACTAAATGTTTTAACATAGAGGGGGAATCGAGACGAGGGTCGTGGTGTATGTGTGTGTGTGTGTGTATGTGTGTGTGTGTGTGTGTGTGTGTGTGTGTGTGTGTGTGTGTGTGTGTGTGTGTGTGTGTGTGTCTGTCTGTGCGTGTGTGTGTAGAGCGATTCAGACTAAACTACTGGACCGATCTTTATGAAATTTGACATGAGAGTTCCTGGGTATGATATCCCCAGATATTTTTTTCATTTTTTTGATAAATGTATTTGATGACGTCATATCCGGCTTTTCGTGAAAGTTGAGGCGGCACTGTCACGCTCTCATTTTTCAACCAAATTGGTTAAAATTTTGGTCAAGTAATCTTCGACGAAGCCCGGACTTCGGTATTGCATTTCAGCTTGGTGGCTTAAAAATTAGTTTATGACTTTGGTCATTAAAAATCTGAAAATTGTAAAAAAAATTTTTTTTTATAAAACGATCCAAATTTACGTTCATCTTATTCCCCATCATTTTCTGATTCCACAAACATATAAATATGTTATTATTTGGATTAAAAACAAGCTCTGAAAATTAAAAAATATAAAAATTATTATCAAAATTAAATTTTCGAAATCAATTTAAAAGCACTTTCATCTTGTTCCTTGTCGGTTCCTGATTCCAAAAACATATAGATATGATAAGTTTGGATTAAAAACGCGCTCAGAAAGTTAAAACGAAGAGAGGTACAGAAAAGCGTGCTATCCTTCTCAGCGCAACTACTACCCCACTCTTCTTGTCAATTTCACTGCCTTTGCCATGAGCGGTGGACTGACGATGCTACGAGTATACGGTCTTGCTGAAAAATTGCAATGCGTTCAGTTTCATTCTGTGAGTTCGACAGCTACTTGACTAAATGTTGTATTTTCGCCTTACGCGACTTGTTTTATTTTATTATTTTTAGGCTAGGGAGGGATTTCCGGAAACCCCGGACCCCCCCCCCCCCCTGGATCCGCCCCTGACTGATTTAGATCTATAACTCCTCCAGTTTCCTAAATGGCTACTTTGTAGACGAGCAACATATTATCTCCAAAATGATCCACAGTAGCAGGATCACGGCCAAAGACAAGTTCTATAATAATAAAACAAAACACTTATACTGTGAAAAAAAGCGAATACGATAACATGACCACGTCCAAAGACACTTTCATGTAAAATCGAACAAAACACGTGACTCCTGTGAAAAAAGATAACACAGTTGCAGAACTACGGTTAAAGACACTTTCATGGAAAATAAAACAAAACACATGACTACTGTTAAAAAAGCTAACACAGTAGCAGAACTACGGCTAAAGACTCTTTTATGAACAATAAAACAAAACACATGACTCATGTCTAAAAAAAACCCTAACACAGTCGCAGGATCACGGCCAAAGACACTTGCATTATTAATTAAACAAAACATATATATATATATGACTCCTGTTGAGAAAAATACCCAAACACAGTAAAAGGACAACAGCCTAAGACACATTCATAAAAAGAAACAAAAAAAACACGTGACTCCTACGAAGTAAAAAGGCTAAGTCACCAGTTGGTAAAACTTCCTAGGCTGGTAAGAAAACAACAACAACAACAACACAGTTTTGCATACCATGAGTAGAAGCAGTCAGAGGATGAGAGCCAGAAGCACAATTATTGTCAATGACTCCAACGAAAGAAGGCTCACCAGTTTGCTAAACTTTGGCTTAAGTCTGTCATTAATTGGGCGAAATCTACTTCACGAAGCTGCCTGCACGAAGCTTTAGCACTGATTTAGTTTTGTACAAAGACTTCACTAAGTCGATTAGCGGCTGAATTATAATGACAGCCTTAAATCGTTCTAATAGGTAGAAGTGCCGCGCGCACAGGCTCCTGTGATCCATACAAAAGCTTAACTCTTGAGCCGGTTCCAAGTTATTTTTTGTATTTTCCAATGACTCCTGTGAGCGTCAGGATCACGAGCACTGTTCCTATGATCCACAGAACCAGGCCAAACGCCAAAGATAATTTCATCCAATAACATGATCTCTTAGCCTCGTGGATGGCGCTGGTGTAGACGCCTGCGTTGCGTTTCGTCTTGGCCTTCCAGGCGCGCTTCACGGCAAAGGCGGCGCAGCAACAACAGCACAGCATACAGAGATACGACGTGCAGATCATCCCGGCGGTAGATTTGAACGGACTGGGTAACAGCTCCTGGTAAAGAGAGAAGAGATTTATAAGTAATGAGAGTATTTTAAGGTGGAATATGTCAAGATTAAAGATTTTCTTATGAAGACTCATTCACACGGGCGAAGACAAAGAAATGCACGCAGAAGCAGACGGACACTAACATACCATCTCTCTAGCTCTCTTTCTTTCTCAATGTCACACACACAAACACACAGGGGCGGATCAGTTGCTTTGTAAGGGGGGGTGCACTTTGAATCGAAAGTGAATGTGATGGGCGCGAAGCGCCCGAGTTTGCTAGGGGGGTCCGGGGGCATGCCGCCCCGGAAAATGTTTTGGCCCAAAGAAGCAAAATGGTGCCATCTGGTGCCATTTGAACTTAGAAATGGTCATAGAATCAGCTTTCCCAATTTTTTTAATTTTATTTTTTTGCTGGAGGGGGGGTGCACAGGTCTGCACCCCCCCCCCTCGTCCGCCCCTGACACACACACACACACACACACTGACATGTATACATACTCTCTCTCTCTCTCTTTCTTTCTCCCCTTCACCTCTCATACTAGTTAACAACTCCTCCACAGACCCCCCCCCCCCCGCCCGCCACTCCACAAACCCCACCACGACCACCATCGATACAAAAAGCCACACATTTATTTATCACTAGAATGAATACCCGCTTCGCCGGGTAGCCGGCTTCGCCGGGAAGAAGTACTTAGAGCCGTACGCCGGCTTCGCCGGGTCCGAACAATGGACCCGCCAAGCTTAGGTCCCTCCCAGATTCGTGGAATGGGAACAGCACGAAAATGATTCAGTGGCCATAATGCCATTCCTGACCATATCGAGACCCATCCTTGTCGACGAATGTAACCGTGTTAATCACCTTTGGAGGCGAACTCCACTCAAACAGGACTGAGCAAGTTATGGCTTCTCAAAGGAAGGCCAGTACATAAAATTACACAAAAGCCGCCAGACCACATCACAAACAGAACTGAACAATGCACAGGTGTTGCTCACATAGAGACACACACACACACACACACATAAAAAAAAACCCAGAGAAGCCGTATCTATAGAGAGATAGATGACAGTGTATTTTTCGCGTGGCTATAAATTGATTCGACCTTTGCACTTTTACAGTGAGGATAATTTACGGGTCCAATTTACGTTCTGGACACTGCGTTGACCTTCTAAAAATAGTAACAGTAACAGAACGCCGGGAATATCCGAAGACGCTCCACTCACACAAAAGTGCACCATACGAAGGAAGGGAGGTAAACGCTGAAAACCTGGAGAATATGAGAAGATAAGGAAGAGTTACTTATAATGGTGAAATGAACACAAAAACCAAAATCGATTCAGCGCTGCGCGCTGAGAGCACGTGTTGAAATATCTCATCGATGATATTGTGTCCGGGGTGTAGCTGAATACGGTGTCCAAATTTGAAAAAGATCCACCGAGAACTTTGGCTTTGGTGTGTCGGTATGGGGGCCCGGGTAGCTGAGGTGGAACCAAAATAGCTGAGGTGGAACCAAAATCGGTTCCGCGCTGCGCGCTGAGAGCACGTGTTGAAATATCGACCAGGTTGTGTCGTGTCCCGGGTCTACCTGAATATGCCCACCAAATTTGAAGCAGATCCATCGAGAACTTTGGCCGTGCATGGCGAATACACAAATACACAAACACACAGATACACAAACACACAGACACACACACAGACACAAGTCGTATATATATATAGATATCAAGCCTTACTTCAGAGTTGACTCGTCTGACCAGCACAGGCATAGTGAAGGTGCTCTCATGGTCAGGGTGCTCCGCGGTGTTTCGCTCATGGGGGTTTATGGCGAACGATTTAACACCAGCTCCACCATCGTGTGGTTCTAGGTAAGCGCTCAGATCCACGGTTGTGGCTTGGTTATCTCCCTTCCCTTGCGCACGGGCTTCTGCTTCTTTGGCCTTCTGCTGTGTCGTCTTGGGGTCAGCCATTGTGCTTCTTCGTTGGTGATGGTGATATAAATATCTGTTGGTGAAATTGAAAAAATATTATGGAAAGTGTGTGTGTATTTTAGCGTGTGTTTGTGTGTGGGGGGTGGGGGGTGGGTGGGGTGCAAGTGTGGACGGGGTGGTGGGGAAGCCGGGTGGGGTCTTCGATACCCATGTTATGTTGAAAGTAGAGTCACATACCGTGTACTTTTGTTTACCATAACGAACTGGAGAACATTTTGAAATCTAAACAACATATAAGTTTTATGTGTGTGTGTGTGTGTGTGTGTGTGTGTGTGTGTGTGTGTGTGTGTGTGTGTGTGTGTGTGTGTGTGTGTGTGTGTGTGTGTTAAATCACATGGATTCCAAGTCTGATAAAAAAACTAAAAAACCCGGCCAAAGTTGATTAAAACACTGCCGTACTCAACTATACATACAGACCAACTCACATAATTATTGACACACAGATTGAGAAACAAAATGACAAAAACATAATGAGAGACTGACAGGAATGTGTATATCAGGGAGCAAAACAATTTGCGGAAAGTAGAGACAAGGTTGAAGAAAATTAAATACACGCGACATATATCACCTATCAAAACCATGAAAAGGGCACATGCTCCCCCCCCCTTCCCTCTCTCACACACACATACACACACACACACACAAACACACACACACACACACACACACACACTGGCACACACGCACACACACACTAAAATTGTCCCAGAGTATGTGATTGATAATCACTGTGACAAAACACAATCCTGAAGGACCTTTTTTTTTTTTTAACTAATATATAAAGAATCTTTTTCTATGATAAAAACAAAAATTGAAGTGGAATCAGTTATAGTCGCATTATCATGATCAAAAATTCAAAATCGGAACCTGATCAAGTCAGTGTCAATGACGAGGAAAATGACAATGACAATAAAATGTTTTTATCAGAATAGCAATGGCACAGGAGAAAAAAGCAAGATAGACTTACAAAAAAAAAGTAACGAAAAAAATAACAACACAAAAATCATGATCATGAATACAGTCGAGAATTCCACATGCAAAATATCCCATTATTCGATCTATATAAAAAGAAGTCGGTAGTAACTTACCAAGAACGGCTTATGACAAGTTTGTTATTCCGGCGCTAGTGCCGCGAACTCATACAGTACACCAAATTCAATATCACCTCTGTCGCCAGTCGTGGTGTCTCTCGGCAGTACAATCAACAGTGTCACGTCGACGAACTTCAACTCGGTTTACTCCTTTTACTAATAAGTTGCGTATTTTACAGGTATGTGCGTACGTGTGTGTCTGCATCCTGCTGTATTTCGAAACTGTGTTTAAAAATAAACGTATTCAGTTTGCTACCACGTACACTGAGTGTAACCCCACCCCAACCCCCTTAAATGTTTCATAGATTTTCTGTTCATAATATCTGTACATTTACCTGAATGTTAAGACTCCCTCCTTTTTAAGAACTGATTTTTGGAGGTCTTAAATGGGGGACTGTGCTGTCTGATGTCCTGTATGTACTGCGTGCCACGGACACTGACCTGTCAGTCCCGGACACTGTGACAGGCCCAGTGCATGAATTGCCAAACTTGCGTATCACGTTACGAGAAAACTGCGCAGTAAGAAGTTTATGTCTGTCAGTACTTTCTGTCGAATCCGTCAGTGTTGAGTCATCTCCGATTAGTCCCTCCCCCATCCCCCGTCTCTCTCAGTCTCTCCGTGACTGAACACTCACACACGTAGGCCGGCTACCGTACAAACACTCACGGTGTCACACACACACACACACACACACACCGTCGCACACACACACACACACACACACACACAAACACATACACATACACACACAGAGTAAGTGTTTGGAACTGACAATCGAATACTGACCTCTCTCAGAATGCAACCCGTGAAAGTGGTGAAAGCAACAATCAAGATGTGTAGAGCCTTTTACTGAATGTCCCGCAAGGATTTATAATTGCCAGTGACTGACAAACCCGTTGCAGGTTTCGGATATAGGTTCATTTCAGGGTTTCTTTAACTATGCCGTTGTATAATAAACACACAAAACATTCTTCGAGGCATGAACACTGTTTATTCCAGTAAACAGGACGGCCCAATTACTTATGCGACCTATTTTTTTTTATGTTTTCACGAGCACGAGCACAAGGGTGTTTTTATTCGTCCCACGAACACCAACACAAGGGTGTGTTTATATACGTCACACGCACTCACAGTCACACACACACGTACACCCGCGAATTTGTGTTTTTGTCCTAAAGGTGAACGTTCTTGAATTTCTATTTTTGTCGATGAAAATTTGACACCGTGAAAAAAAAGGCTAAGCGAAGTAATGAAGCCAGAAAATGTCTGAGAGTTATTGTTCTTGTCCAAGGACCGAGGGAGGTAACTCTGTCGGCGTAATCTGTCAGCATGGAGCAGCCGCGAATCAACGTAAAATTCGTTTCTCAAAAGATAAACAAGATCCGATGGCGCCCCCGATTGAAACAGTCGATGCAGCAGTCCGACACATTTGTCACCGGCAGCTGGGATGACGAGGTGATTGAAAAACTGTGACGCTTTCAGTGCGAGTGGTACTACGTATTCGCGCCATGACCATTGCAAATGCAACTCGATCTGTGCGATCTGTTCACTGTTGCCGTGTTGGCACCGGATTTTGAATGTGACTTTCAATTTTATTCTCACTCTCAGTTTGAGACTCAAGTTTCATCGACCTTGAAATTAATGTACATTTATAAGTGCCTGGAAGGGTCTATAAAGACAATTCTTCCATAAATTTGTATGATTATGAATATGATACTGGCCCCACTGGAATCTCAGTTATTAGCAATGACACATGAAATTTTGAAATTAATGGTTGAATGACAAGAAACACACCATTTTAAAGAGATCAAAATTCTGAGCACATAGCAATTTGTTTTATTTAAATCGGTGCAGTAGTTCTCGAGATATGGTCACTTTAGTTGAGAAATTTTGGGCGTCATTTGAGGAGAGCTCTAATTACATGATTGCTGTGGCAATGACATGACATTTTGAAATTAATGGTTGAATGACAAGAAACACACCATTTTAAAGAGATTAACATTCTGAGCACATAGCAATTTGTTTTATTTAAATCGGTGCAGTAGTTCTCGAGATATGGTCATTTTAGTTCGAAATCACTTTGCTTTGAGCGAGCCGAGATCGCAACCTCTTCAAGCTTTTGATCGGCCGAGTTTCGCTTTTTTTGGGTCCAGTTTTGCGCAGCATAATCGTTGGGAATAAGTCATTTCTCGCTCGATTCTTTTGATTTTTGGCTTAAATGAAACAGAAGTTAATGTTTTATAAACTGCATTTTAACCGTGTATGCCGATGGAAGTTTTCAGACCAAATTTTAGTGAAACTCACACGAGTAATATTCACCGACATGCTGACGGAGATGTAGCTTCCGGTGGTTCGCGTTTTTTTGTATGGGAAAGATGTAAGGCTTTCTCTGATTGGTTGCAAAATATCACAGCCCTCCAATGAAAATTACGGTATTCCGAGCAGATTGAAATGAACTGGTCGTCTGCTAAGAGTGACGCGAAAATGGCCGCGAGAGGTAGTGAAGACGAACACACACTTTCACACTCAAAATATTCCAAAACACATCTTTTATTAATTTCATACAGTAAACTTTGTTTTTGAATCATTTCTTTATTCATTCCTTTTTAATTTGATACATAATTAATATGTGACTCACAAACATCAATTATGCCAATTATTTTTCACTCAAAGTGAAAAAAAGTGCCTTTTCACTGTGTCCTCAGTTGACGCTGGGCGATGTGGCAATGCTACAGTTATACTTAGTTATAGAACTTATAAAAATACTTTCATAGAATTAGAATAGATGTGTCGATCTATCAGACCTAAATTTTACTGAGGTGCACAGGAGTTACTTTCTCTTTTTGTATGCCACAAACCAGGTTGGCCAAAGCGATAACCACTCCGAGTGTATACAGGATCGATGGGTCTGAATACACTCTGACAATGAAAAGCTCTGTTAGTGTTACAAATCTGTAGCCAATGAAATGCCCCCTAACAAGTCGTTAGGAAGTAGCCAATGAAAAATCAGTCTGACGTATGGATTTCCGCTATCTCTTTTTCGGAGTGTCGAGGGTTTGCAAATAATGTACATGCACATAGTATACAACCGTTTCTAGGTCAATACACACTTCAAGTGTGTTTCAAACTCCGACAATAAACTGCTGTGAAGCATCAGTTTCGTGTGTGTGCTAGTTTTTGTCTGTGTTTGTTCCCAGCGTACTATAATACCATGAATCGAAAATGAAGCGTTCATTCACAAAATGGCGTCGAATGACGCTCGGAGTGTTGATGCGGTTCAGTGTTTGGTCTTTTAAGTACACCCCGAGAATGTAATCTACGTTAAGGCCGTGCAGCATCAGATTTCGTTTCTTTGTACTCATAATCAACTGCTCTGCGTTCCTGTATCCGAAAGTGGTGTCTAATGACAAATTCGCTTTGCGACCGGAAGTTAACGCCGGAGTGCATATACAAGACTCTGCGTATAGCCAGTGTGTTGGCAGTTAGCCGAAGTATAATTCCGTATAGAAGAGCAGGTGTATTACTATTAGTCAGCAAATCACAAACTGACTGAGGATAAAGTGCTGAATTTAACCAAATTGATTTTGAACTTACTGTTCCTTTAATATAATAGACGAATTACGGAAATAACTTTTGTTGCGGAAATAAGAGGTCAAACAAACCCGCCTGACAAAATAGGCCAATCACTATTGAGTTGCGTGTCTTACACGTGCTCACGACAACGTGTAGCAACATGCCGCTCGCTAGTGATTGGCCTAGTTTGTCACGCAGGTTTGTTTGCCCTCTTTTTTTCCGCAGAAAAAAGTTATTTCCGAACATTGTCTATTTGTAAAAGATAGTGTGCCGCAGTACATTTACCTTTAAATCTTTCAGTTATTTATTCCCATTAGCTTACATAATTTTGGTTGTTAAAAATGGATTTGAAGTTGCTGAACACTTTGTGGACGGGCGCAGTGCCAGTGGTGGTAAGACGTCGACCTCCTAATCAGGAGGTCGTGAGTTCGAATCCCGGTCGCTGCCGCCTGGTGTGTTAAGAGTGGAGATTTTTCCGATCTCCCAGGTCAACTTATGTGCAGACCTCCTGGTGACTTAACCCCCTTCGTGTGTACACGCAAGCACAAGACCAAGTGCGCACGGAAAAGATCCTGTAATCCATGTCAGAGTTCGGTGGGTTATAGAAACACGAAAATACCCAGCATGCTTCCCCCGAAATCGGCGTGTGCTGCCTGAATGGTGGGGTAAAAACGGTCATACACGTAAAAATCCACTCGTGCTAAAAACATGAATGAACGTGTGAGTCTAAGCCCATGAACGAAGAAGAAGAAGAAGAAGCTGAACACTTTGCAGCTGTGAGCTAACTAGTGTGACAATTAAGTAACACTGGCAGCACCGCAACACGGTGGCATAGTGGTAAGGCGTCCGCCCAGTGAGCGGGAGGTCGTGGGTTCGAACCCCGGCCGGGTCATACCTAAGACTTTAAAATTGGCAATCTAGTGGCTGCTGCGCCTGGCGTCTGGCATTATGGGGTTAATGCTAGGACTGGTTGGTCCGGTGCCAGAATAATGTGACTGGGTGAGACATGAAGCCTGTGCTGCGACTTCTGTCTTGTGTGTGGCGCACGTTAAATGTCAAAGCAGCACCGCCCTGATATCACCCTTCGTGGTGGACTGGGCGTTAAGCAAACAAACAAACAAACAAACACTGGCAGCAAATCACACACAGTGATACACAAGCACATGGTTACAACTTACATTTAATGAAACATATTAAGGAGTGAAATAGTGTTTGCTTGTTTTTTAAATGCAAACTGACAGTTTGTGTTCTGCTGCAGGAAAACAAAGTGTGCCTGTGGCGACAACAGCCACTGCTAGATGATGGTAGCAGGAACGGGATGGAGGAAGAGCTGTTGCTACGGGAACCAGAGCTTCTGTGTGAGGCCAGGCACCCTGGTGATGTCTCAGACTTGTGTGTAAGTACCATGGTACTGGTAGTAGTAGAGCTGAGAAAAGCTTGATGGATGGACACCTTTGGGACTAGCCAGATATGTTCTGACCTTGTTTGTGTTATTTCACAACAAGGAACAACAGAGGATGGGCTTTGTAAATTGATAATTATTCAGTTTATGAAGGCTAACCTTTCATCTTATTTTAAACTTATATCAAATGGGGAAAAAAAGAAAGAAATTGAAACAGTAAAGACTAATCTTCAGATTTGGTGTATGCACTTTAGCCTTCGGGACAAGGAAGGTTACTAGTCTTGTGTGACCTGGACAAATGTTTTGGCCAAACTGCCTACCCTATTTCCTCTTCCTACTTACCCATAACCATTGCTTTAACTTGTTTAAGGCCGTCGCGATATAACCTTCGTGGTTGAAAACGACGTTAAGCACCCAATAAACAAAACTTGTTTTAGGTTGAGTGGGAGGGGATGGGGTTAAATACTAATGAGAAGTATGATTTGGTGGTGGTTTTCTTTTTTCCCTTTTTGAGTCACTTGAGAAAAAGTGACTCTATGTAATCGGTCAGTGTTAGTCTGTCCGGCCGTCCGGCCGGCCGTCCGTAGACACCACCTTAACGTTGGACTTTTCTCGGAAACTATCAAAGCGATCGGGCTCATATTTTGTTTAGTCGTGACCTCCAATGACCTCTACACTTTAACGATGGTTTCAAATTGGGTATACATGGGCCACAACAATTCAAATAAGATAGGGACCAAGCTGGCTTTAAGTTTAAGAAATATAAAGTACAAATTATAGGAATTATTTTTCATCTGCATGTACTTGTTTTTTTCAGTTCTTGACACAAGATCATATTGCTACTGCATCATCCACGGGCTCTGTGCTTCTCTACAAACATCATACCATAACACAGGTGGGATAAACATTTTTGAAATGTTATAAATATGCTTTTTTGTAAAATGAAAAAACACACCAGTTAATGAGCGCTTCTGGGGCGATAACGTGAGACAACTCCTGTGATCTTGCCGCGAGGTTCCGCCTGTTACCATTGTCTATTTACCGTATAAAATGCACGACTTACAAACGAACTGTTACCAAAGCGACATGCTATTTGGGACCAATGCACGTTTTTTTCCTCTCTCGTGTGATCTTGCCGCGAGGTTCCGCCTGTTACCAGCCGAAAGAAAGAAGGGGCATAACCTCACCAGAATCGCCCATTAGAGGAATAATTGGGATGATGAATAACTTTGCTATGAATATTATTTTTTATTTGTGAATGAGAAAGTTTATATTCTTGAAGTAATGCTCATGATTTATTTTTTTACATAGCACACTGTCATACAAGAGAAATAGACTTTTAGTTGAAGTAAGATTTTATGTGAGATCCGAAGGTACAGTATCAGAGCTCTTTTGATAGCTGGGGTCCACAATTGTGTTTAGGCCAAAAAAAAAAATAGGTGTGGTTACGGTAACATAGCCAAAAAAAAATAGGTTAGGTAGGTAGGCAATCACTTTTTTTTTTTAAACTTTTTTTCTAATGTGTACAAATTAAACCTACCTGACAGGGAAATAAGTGTGCGACTCGGGCGCTTTCGCTTTCATTGCGTTTTTTGCACTCGTTTTTTTTTGTTTTTTTGTGACAAATGTAATAAAAAGTTATAGGATCGGCCCCTAAAAATAGGGTAGGTCAGGTTACTGTAACCACACCTATTTTTTTTTTAGGCCTTATTACCTTTGATGCAACAGTCACTTTCACTCAGGCTTTTTTGTTGTTTATAGATCTGAGTTTCCATATTTGATTCAATCTGTGTGTTTTCTATTTAATTTCTTGCTCAAAGTTGCTGTGCCAGGACTAGACCTTGAGTCTGTACTGGAGTGGAATAGATCTTGCTGATAGAAAGAACTACGCATATTTGGGTGTATGATTTATCACTGCTGTTTGAAGCTGATGAAATTGGAGTTGGATCAAAATTTGTGTGCATGTGTTTAGCGGGTGGAAGCAGTACAAGAGTGGCCGGATCTTCACATCAGCGGAGGGAGACGCTGCCCCTGTACCTGCCTGGCAACGTACGGTGAAGACACCATGTTGTCTGGCGGAGAGGATGGTCGCATTGCCATGTTGTCGCCGGGACAAGCTGCTCCTGTCAGAGTGCTGGGTAAGAGGGAGAGAAAATGTCTGAGGGTGGGTTGGGCTGGGTCGAGGTGGTCAAAAAGTGCTAAAATATTCTACAATACTGCCTCTTTTTAGAGGCGTGCATCCTTACAAACAGTTAAAAGCATCCCAAAGGTGTCCTTTCTTGAGTTTATGAATGAAATCAAGTGACGGGCTTGAATACGCTTATGATTTGCAGACTAAAGGTTGCTATCTGTTTGTTAATGTAATTCAATACTGATTTTCCATCTGATAATATGATTTGCACAATTTATATACCACTTTTTTCTGTTAGTGTCACAGATGTGCACATTAACTTTAAAGCCAAAGTTGGTTATCACTAGAGACAGGGTCTGTTTTTAGCAGTAATACCGAGCTTTACAAATTTTTCTTCATCATTCAGTTTTGTATAATTTCCATTTTCAGAGAAAGCGGATAGCTGTACAATCAATGCCTTGGCCTTCCTAAAACAATCAGAAGTGCTGACAGTGAACTCCTTTGGTCAGCTGAAACTATTTGACTTCAGACAGAACACAGATGGACCAGCACAGATTTTCTCAGCGTCAGTATAAGTTTCTACGTGGATTTGAATTGTTAATCAGTCTCTTGTCTGGTTGTGTGGGTCGTGTTCATTTTAATTGTATGTGCTTTTCTTACACATTTGATTCTGTAATGCTGGTATATATATAGCTTTTATGTCAGATAGAAAAGTCTTATGAGAAAGCTTTTGAAGAAACTGGTCTATTGTATTTCTTTCGAATACAATCATCACCTCAATGTAACTAATAGGAGTTACCTTACTTACGAGTGCTAGACTGAGAAGCGTCCTATGTTACAAGTACTAGACTGTAAACAAGGTCGCTAACTCTAGATTTCCGTCAGTATACCATTTTGTGGCTCTAGACTTGAAATAATCCCGGCCGGGTCATACCTAAGACTTTAAAATTGGCAATCTAGTGGCTGCTCCGCCTAGCGTCTGGCATTATGGGGTAAGTGCTAGGACTGGTTGGTCCTGTGTCAGAATAATGTGACTGGGTGAGACATGAAGCCTGTGCTGCGACTTCTGTCTTGTGTGTGGCGCACGTTATATGTCAAAGCAGCACCGCCCTGATATGGCCCTTCGTGGTCGGCTGGGCGTTTAGCAAACAAACAAACAAACTTGAAATAATGTCTCGAAGCAACATTGTTGAACGTGGTCAGCCATTCAGTGACAAAGAATCCAGGTATTCCTGGAAGTGGGAATGGCACTCTTAGGCCAAATAACACAAGATTGTCAGTTTTCTTGTTTTCTGTCTGTGTTTTGCTTGTTGGTGAAGGCATAATTTAGTTGCTCAATCTTCTTTGGGGAGATTTTAGGTAAAAAATCTCCAAAACATCTTGTGCCTCCTGCGGCCCCCAGACCCCCGCCTTTGTAAGCTGAACTCACTTTTTCCAATGCTAGGCCCTGTTCCTCTGGGGAGAGCACGCAAGAGACCTTTTCAGCTTGCTCTAAAATCTCTTGTGGACTTCCCTGTCACCAAACTGGTTCCACGCCACGACTCTTCCGTGGATGGAATCAGAATGGATCGGTCAGGGCGTTCCGATCATGTTGCCTCCTCCCGACATAGACCTTTTCACAGATGCGTCTCTGTCAGGATGGGGTGCCCTCACGGCCCTCCGGCACGGTTGGCCTAGTGGTAAGGCGTCCGTCCTGTGATCGGGAGGTCGTGGGTTCGAACCCCGGCCGGGTCATACCTAAGACTTTAAAATTGGCAATCTAGTGGCTGCTCCGCCTGGCGTCTGGCATTATGGGGTTAGTGCTAGGACTGGTTGGTCCGGTGTCAGAATAATGTGACTGGGTGAGACATGAAGCCTGTGCTGCGACATCTGTCTTGTGTGTGGCGCACGTTATATGGCACTGTCCTGATATGGCCCATCGTGGTCGGCAAGCACGTCCGTCTGAGCATCCACCTCATCAAGAGCATCCACCTCTTCGGGGTATGCTTCTCATTGGACAGCATGGTCCAAGTGGTGTCTGGAGAAAGGCTTGAGCGTGGTCTCTTTGCGTTCAGTTCAGGTAGCCAATCATCTCAAGGTGAGACATTCTGCAATCTCTTCTATACTTTGAAGCAGATTGGTCGCTCCATCAATGGCGGAATTATCTCGGGTGTCATCAAGGGCGCTGCCCTGAATGAAGCCCGAGACTGCACTCCAGTCCCTAAGTGGGACCTGTTCTTGGTCCTTGAATTCTTGCGTTCTCCCGACTTTGAGCCGTTACAAACAGCAAGTCTGACCAGACTAGAAAGGCGCTCTTTCTCCTGTTACTCGCTACGGCACGTAGAGGCAGCAAAGTTCATGCTATTTCCGGTCGCCCGGAAGTTATCACTCATGGGGCTGACGGATCTATTTCTCTCAGGTTTTCACCCTGGCTTCCTGGCCAAGAACCAGAGACCAGATCAGCCTTCACCGGTCCTGTCTATCAGACCTCGTAGCCAGATCCTAGCAGCAGATGACTCTGATAGGGTTAACTGCCCGGTTAGAGCTCTTGACTTATACCTTCGGCGTACACAGCCCATTAAAGCTAAGAATCAAAAGCTGCTGTTCATTTCGGTGAACACCAAAAGAGAGAAAGATATTTCCAAACTTACTCTGACTCGGTGGATCTCTTCGCTCATCAGGCAGGCATATGAGTGGTCTCACACCGAGAAAAAGGGTGGGGGGAGGGGGGGGGGGGGGCACTCTGTCCTCCCTCTGACCAAGGCTCGGGTGCACGAGTCTAGAGCTTGGGCTTCCTCCTTAGCTGTTCTTCGTTCTCGACGAATGGAGGAAGTTCTACACACCGCCTACCGGAAATCTGAAGATGTTAATCAATTTCTATTCACGAGACATCGCCGGCATGTGCCAAGATGGTTCCTGCTCTGGTCGCAGCGGGACAAGTTCTAGCCAGAACTTAACCTAGGGGCCTAAGGTATACTATAGGTTCCCTCCACCAGGTTTTTGCTATCTGCATATATGTGATTCAGAGTAAGAATATGTAATTTAATCGAACATTTTGATAATAAATTTTCATTTGATTAATATACTTACCCGAATCACATAGTGAATTCCCTCCCTACCATCCCCGCACTATAGTTTCTATGTATTCTTTAAGTCGTATGATATGTCCACGTGTGATCACGCCGGATATTGGCGGTAGCGCCACCTACAGCAGGGGGGGACAACCCACGTAGAATAACCAACTGACTAACTTACTGAGTCAGTGTTTTTCTAAAAGGGTTGCTTCCCTTAATTTGACGGCAAGCGTTTTTTTCAGATAAGGATCTCAGACTAAGTCAATGCATATATAATGTGATTCGGGTAAGTATATTAATCAAATGAAAATTTATTATTAAAATTTTCGATTAATTACTATATTATTATTAATCGTCATGTATGGCTACAGTGCTAGGCGACTGTTTCTGCATAAGTCGCCACTATTTGTATTAACCTGTGTTCTGAGCACTAACGCCTGTATGTAAATCCTCATGTATTTCTAACACATTGTTGTTGACATTACAGGACAGATGACCACTGGTCACTGCTGTGTGTGGACAAACACCCTGGTCAGCTTCACGTGGTGGCCACAGGCAGTCAGGACGGCACGTTGACCGTCTGGGACCTGCGTCAGAACCGATTTCCCATGACCACCCTGGATGCTCACCAGTCGTCCAGTTGGTTACTTCTCTCTCTCTGTCTCTGATTTCCTTTTTTGTGTGACATTGGAAGAAGGCCTAGCTTAATAAAAACATTTGTTCTTTCTCTGCCTATTTCTTAACCCCTTCACTGCCCACCCCGTCTTAGGTACGTGGTCATTTTTGGTTTGTCGTACGCCCATAACCGTACCTAGTACGGGGGATTTACATCAGCAACATTTCAGGACATTTCTGAAAACTAAATGGGAGGTAACCACTGTCCCAGCACTTGTAGGGGTTCTAAACACAGTTCTTTCCCATTGACCGTTCGGATAAGTTAGTACCACGTGGTGAAAACTTTGTTAGAAGTGTAGAACCGATCTATATGATTCACAATGGCGGCCGAAAGTCAGACCTCAACTCGTAGACCTGTTTTGAAGCGATACAGTGTTCTGGAAGCTCTACAAGAAGTGATTTATGGATTACCACACAGAAGAATACTTTTATGAGCTGTAATGCGAGTACCTGATGTTTGACACCAGTTTTAGCAGTGTTTTGTGTGGTTTTACGTGCTGCAATGTGTGTGTGTAAGTCCGGAAACTGTAATTTTTGACAATAAAAAACGCTCGCGCTGGACCTGAGTACTCTTCAGACATTCATACACACACACACACACGCACGCACGCACGCACGCACGCACGCACACACACACACACACACACACACACACACACACACACACACACACACACACACACAGACACACACACTCTCTCCCTCACTCCCTCCCTCTCTCTCTTTCTTTCTTACACACACACACACACACACACACACACACACACACACACACACACACACACACACACACACACACACACACAAACAGTAACACTAACACATGTGCACAAAATGAATCGAACCCGGATCACTTTGGCCATAGACTCTCTCGTGCTCTCTGTCTCTCTTTCACCGAGACCAAACCCTGCATTGTAATTTCTTTGCCGAGACCATTTCCCCACCCGTTGTCTGGCTTGCACTGAAATCATGCTTTTCTCGTCACTGCGTGACGTGTTCGCCGCCCAAGTCTGCCCTTTAGTTCAGGCTGTTCGCAAAGCGACCAGCCTCCCACCGCAAAAACTCCCACCGTTAAGAGTGGTGTTTGTGATTTATTTGGCATTTAGGTCCCAGGTAACATTATGAAGTTTTAATACGATCAATCGGACCTATTATCAAGTTAGTGTATCAACTTTTGAACGAACTGCGCCCAGTAGTTTCCCAGCAATAAGCTGTTAAGTCGAGACAGACACACACACACACAATTAAAGTCTGCAGGACCCTAGTACTGCGTACTCAGGGAAAATGGTCATTATATCAATGTTTACTATAGCAATCACAAACAAAGTCAATGGTCATTATATCAATGTTTACTATAACAATCACAAACAAAGTCCAATGATCATGTCATCCTATTATAGCCAAGGGTATAAGCAAAACACATGCCAAAGATCTAAGAGATATCTCAATAAATGATCGAGCAGTGAACAGATTAGTGAACCTACCGAAGAAAGCGAAATTTTGCCCTGGCAAGGCAGCAATACCAAAATGCTGTTATACTGTGGCAGTGAAGGGGTTAACATGTAGGTCTTGTTTGCTTGCCTCTCACGCTGGAGGTCGTGGGTTCGTCTCCCACCGGGGGGGAATACAAATACCCGATTTTTCCGAGCGCTCTCCAGTCCACCCAGCTAAAAAAAGTGTACCAGACCCTATTTAGGGCTGGGGGAGGCAAAACCAGCGAGTGAGAGAAGATGGGCAACGCCCAAATAAAACTGGCTCAGATCTGATAAACAAAGGGAAGTAAGTTCTCTCGATGCATACGACATGTGTAATAGAGTAAGTGATAATTATGCGGAACCAGTCTCCTGGCACCTGAGAGAATAACAAGCATTGAAATGAACAAGCGACTTTCATCTTCATTTTTTAGCTTGTCCAGTTTAGCTTTGTTTTTCAGTTGACCACTGGGCTTAAATTGTTTTAATTTGTTCCAGTGTGGGAGGTTCGATTCCACCCGTACCATGCTGAACACCTGTTCACCTGCTCTGAGGATGGTTCCCTGTGGCACTGGGATGCCTCTGCTCATGCTTCTTTGGTTGCTTCCAGCGGTAGACCAGGTATTGATTTTGTTTGTGTTGATGTGGGATCTTCTCTCTCATGAGTTCATGAAATGCAGTGCTAAAGGATTGCAAACGTGTTTGTTTGTGTGTACAGCAGTCCCTGCAATGTACGGCCCCCGGCGTGAGCGGACACCTGACATGTACGGACACATTTGCTCGGCACGGAGTGTTTTCCTTCTATATTTGCCCCCCCTTAAACGGACACCTGCAAAACGTAAACACGGACACTCATTTTCGGTCCCAACAGCAGGTCATACCTCCAATGTACGGACAGACCATCGTCAAATTTTCACCACAACAAAATCGATAACAGAGCAGTCCGGCTCTTGGTGCAAAGATCACAGCCGCAATGGCGTGACGACAGTCACTGGTAACTTGAGTGCACCTGTACCCATCAGGAGGGGGGGTAGTTTTGGTCAGGAGTGGAGTACATGCGAAGATGCCAACATGAAACTGCACTGTGCTCTTTATTCTTGTCTGTTGGACGTAAACAACAGAAACCACAGTCGATGAAGGTCCTGAGCGAAAGAGAGTGAAAAACCGGCCACAGTTCTCAGCATCGTGTGTCTGTGTGTAACCTCTTTCATTGACAAGATACTCTTGTTTCCCATCAGCCTTGACCAGTGAGTCGGTTGCCTAATCTGTGAACCCTTCAGTTGTCTTGCTGTGTCAAAAGTTACGACACAGTCAACTGGTTTTGCTCTGAGTGAACAGTTGGAGCTGACCTCTCTGGCCACAGCCCAACAGTACATGGCTGGAGGGAGTGAGAGAGAGAGGGAGGCGGGGGGGGGGGGGGGGGGGGTAGCTGGTTAAACTCGGTGGGGTGTCCGGTGTCACTGGATGTCAGCAGGAAGAGCATTGGAGAGAAATAGAGAGGTGTACTCTTCCACACAATTTCCAAGCATCAGTTGTCACGGCTTGGGGTAGGCATTAGTGAGGGAGAGTGGGAGCTGTGTTATGTACAGTGTATTTCCGACTGAAGAGTGAAAAGTCACTGCCATGCCACATGATCGGCATGCAGTCAATAAAGCCAGACAAGATGAAAATAAATTACATGATTATGACATGCAGCTCTATCTGCTGCTATTTATTCAAACTGGTTTTCAAGCTTATTCTTGCAAAGCATCTGCACACGCTCCTCTGTGCTGTGTTTGTGTGGCTGCTTTCGTATGTCAGTGCATGGTGAGTGTGTTCACTGCCTTGAGGATTTATTTTATCTCTTTTTTTTCAACACTTTTCATTCAAATCATTTTTACAGAACGTTTAAAGAAGTATTAGGAGTTTATTGTTTAGAAGCCACAAGAAGTGATTAGCATAGACTCAATCCTGTTGTTTGTGTGTCTCTGTGTGAGTGTATGGGGGTGGTGTGGTCACCCCTCCCGTGACCGGACACCTGCAATGTACGGACAGTTTTGCTATGGCCCAAGGGTGTCCGTTCATGAGAGGGACTGCTGTATTTAAACGTATTTAGTTTGTAAAATTGTATATTGTTACTATAGTGATTTGCAGTAGGCGCTGTTCTCTGGCAGCCAGGAAAGTAAGTTACAATTTTCAACAGAAAAACCTCACAGGGCTATAAAAGATTTGCTCTCGCTCACTATTAACCTTACATTACTCATACTGTACCTTTTTCCTTTACTGGTAAAATTCAAGAAAAGTATCTCCACGTCAATGTACCGGCACGGTTGGCCTAGTGGTAAGGCGTCCGCCCCGTGATCGGGAGGTCGTGGGTTCGAACCCCGGCTGGGTCATACCTAAGACTTTAAAATTGGCAATCTAGTGGCTGCTCCGCCTGGCGTCTGGCATTGTGGGGTTAGTGCTAGGACTGGTTGGTCCGGTGTCAGAATAATGTGACTGGGTGAGACATGAAGCCTGTGCTGCGACTTCTGTCTTGTGTGTGGCGCACGTTATATGTCAAAGCAGCACCGCCCTGATATGGCCCTTTGTGGTCGGCTGGGCGTTAAGCAAACAAACAAACAAACAAACAAATCTCCACGTCATGTAGTTATGTTCCTTGAACGTGTAATAAAGTTAAATGAATCGAATTTCAAAGTAAAAAGTACATGAATAGCTTTTCACCACAATTTTGCCTCATTTTCAACACACTATCACGGTTCTCTCCGTCTGTTAAGTTTTGGTTCGTTGCATTAAATGTATGACACTGTTCTTCAATTTTACCCCTTTACCTTACAGTAACAGAGCCTTGTCTTCCATTACCAAACCAATAACCTTTCCTGTGAAATAACAAGTATAATCTTCTTCTTCTTCGTTCGTGGGCTGAAAATCCCACAGCTTTTACGAGTAGGAAAGTTTTTACCCCCGCCATTAAGGCAGCCATGCGCCACTTTTGGGGGAAGCATGCTGGGTATTTTCCTGTTTCTGTAATCCACCGATCTCTGACATGAATTACAGGATCTTTTCTGTGCGCACTTGGTCTTGTGTTTGCTTGTTTACACACGAAGGGGGACAAGGCACTGGCAGGTCTGCGCATAAGTTGACCTGGGAGATCGGAAAAATCTCCACCCTTAACCCACCAGGCGCACTTCGAACACACAACCTTCCGCTTAGGAGGCTGGCGTCTTATCCATTATGCCATTGCGCCCGTCTTATAATTTATTTATAATGATTACATGTACTTGTTTCTGCTTGTCAGGTGGTGACGAGGGACCTTCAGGCCAGCAGAGTCCCTGGCTGGGACTGGAGGCGTCACCCAAGCTGGAGATCAACTCTCTCATCTGCAACAAGTCTCTCTCCGTCAATTCCCTGGACATTGAGGGCGGCCTTCTGCTGTGTGGAACAGACAGTGAGAACATCTACACCCTCAGCATGCCCCACCTCAGTTGAGGTCTTGTGGGAGGAATGTAAGCAGGCTTGCTTGCTTGCGTCCCTTTCTTGGGCACAGTGGAACCCTCCTTTTGCATGGGTGGGATTCTTACGGTATATTCCGGAAACCCGGATTCGTAATGTCTGTGGTGACGTTTTTTTGGTTGTTAATTATACAAATCCTTCAGCGTGTGGGGGCCCCCAGACCCCCCCCCCCCCCCAGACCCCCCTCTTAAAATTTGTTAGGATTCATTACATTTTTCAGTCCCACCCATGCTTTTGAGACCTTCAAAAATGTTGTTTTGAAAGGGAGGCAGTCTTAAAATGGAGGTAAATTTACAAAGGCTACAAACAAGAGATCTGAGAAAGCAGGGTCTTACAACAGAGGAAGTCTTAATTGTGGGGGGGGGGGGGGGTGGGGGGGGGGTGGGTGGTGGGGAGGAGTCTCAAAGTCTCAAAAGGGGGGTTGCACTGTAGCAAGAAAACCAGCAAGCCTGACTTGGATCAAGGTCTTGAAAAGTGATTCATTTGACAATGCCACTTACAGTCATAGCATGATGATATCGGCAAAAAGCATTTTAGGTTGGATCTTGACAGCAGTTGTATTTGAGAAAAGGAAAAGAATTTTGTTCCCTGTGAAAGATGGGACTGAATCTGTATTAGTGCTGTGTTGTTGATGTAAGTCTTTCACTTGAGTTCACCTTTGCTGAAATGTTCATTTTTGGAGCTAAAGGAGAGAATTTGACTTGGATTTTTTCCGGAGCAATATATATATATATTTTTTTTACTCATTGGGGTAGCAGGAATGAGTGGATATACGTGAATGAGTCTGTCAGTTGAGTGTACTTTTGCCAAAATGCTAATTTCGGAAGCCAAAGGAGAGACTTAGACTGTAAGATCTTTCCGAAGAACATTTATTTTCTATTTGGGATCATTATGGGAGCAGAGATGAGTGAATGGTGCTTGCCTAAGGACAGCAGATATGATGTCCTTCAGTAATGGATTTTCTGGTTTTATATTTTGTTTTCATTCATGATTTAACCTGTTGTATGCGACTGAATTTTGTGCTCGTACTGTAATTAAAAAATGAATGTGACAAAATCTGAGCAGTCAGTGGTTAAGTGAATGGTGCGCTTTCTGAAGGATTACAAATACCTCGGCCTATTTTCAGAGTTTTTTCTATTTTGGAATTCAATCACATATTCTTACCTCAACTCACATAAATGGCATTAACTTCAGTTCATTGCTAAGATATTGAAGTAGTACTCGACCCTGGTAAGGGGGGAAGTAACTCCCTAAGAAAAACAATCCGTAGTCAAGGACGGGAGTCACCTCCCCTACCGGTAACCCGCACATGCGCGGTCCTGCTACCGGCCGTCATTCCACCCACTTCAACACTACTGCACAGACGTGTTGTTGTACTCCGGCATATTTTTTGCCTTGGCCTTTTTGTGGAAGGCCATTTGACCCTGGTCTTTGCGTTGCTTTCTTTAGGTAAGATCGTTTCACTTCTCTTCGCTACGCGTTGCGTTTGTTTGAGTATTTTCGCTGTTGTAATTCTTCTCCACGTGCGCGTGTTTGATATTGCAAATGGCGGACAAAAACTCTAAAAGCAAGGGCAAACTTGTTTCTCTGCTCTCTTCACCGGGGAAAGAGAAGGATAAGGACAAGTCTAAGTCTAAATCAAAGACGCGTGCCTCGGTAACTTCGTCTCAGGCTACGTCTTTAATTCTGGTTACTGACCCGGTGACTAAGAAAACAGAACGGGTTTCGCTCGACTCCACGTCACCGTCACCGGTCTTTCCCACGCAAGAACGCTCTACTTCTCCTCTCTCGCGCTCGCAGACGCCACGGTCTAGCGAGTCCGTGTCTCGAGAAGAAATTCTGGCAATGTTTGCTACCTTGAAGCACGACCTAGTTGCCTTACTTTCTGCGGAAAGACCTGTCGCTCCCCTCCCGCCTGGCGTGGGGGGGGTGGCCTCTCTTTCTAGGCTGCGGCCGTCAGCGACGATCACGTCGGCTGATCTCGGGCCGGATTTTTCTGGTTTGGTTGCGGATTCCCCTGCCTTTTCAGGGGGGTTCGCGGCCTTAGCGCCGCCCGGTTCCAGCGCTTCGGCGTTGGGCGGCGTTTGTGGGAGTCCCCATCTTTTTGGGGGCTCACACTTGCCTGCGGGCCCGGCTTACGCTTTTGCGTCGCCGGGTTCGCAGACGGCTCCTCCCCGGCAGTACACCGTCCATCACGTGGCGGGTGCGCTAGGGAGCGGCGAAGCGCGCCAGCCTGCCCCCCTGGGATCAGTTTCGGCTGTCCCGGCCTCTGGGGGGCAGGCAGCAGCGTCTTGTCTGTCCAGCTCTGGCCTACAAGATTCTGTCGGCGGTCATCGACCTGTAGCTCTTGGTCCGGCTGCCGCCGTTCCTGGTTCGAGTTCGCAGGGGGTAGGCTCCTCTGGTTGCCCCTCGGGGCTTCCGGTCGGGCCTGCCCGTGGGTTGTCGTCCTCGACTTCCGGTTGTGCTGTGGCAGGCACTTCCGGTGGAGGACAGCGGGCTAGTGGTTCCGGTGGCAGTGTCCCTGCTATCCCGTCCCTGGTTACGCATCGACTTCCGGCCCCGACTTCCGGTTCCGCCGCGGCGGTTCCGGTTGTCGGCGGTGCTGTTGGTGGACAGTTTGCGGCGCTTCCGTCTATTGTTCAACCGACTCTAGCCACTTCCGCTTCCGTGGACGGGTGGGTTTCCGGTTTGCCGGACCCTCCTTCTGATGGAGATCAGGAAGGTTTTGGAGAGGAACAGGAAGGGGATGAGGATTGCTCTGAATCTGTTACCCCTTTACGGATTCCCAATAAACTGGGCCCTACTCTGGAGTTGGCTGCGGAGATAACCTCACGGTACTTCCCTGAGGGTGTCTCCGCCGATTCTACTGTGGTCGCACCCCCTCCTTCTGCTTTGGCAGATTTTGCGGGCGCGGGGGACACGAGGGCGAAGTTCCGGTTCATTGAATCTCCTTCCGTCCCTTTTGTGATGGCTCAGGTGTTGGCGGACGCTAACACACCCTACCCTCTCTTGGCTGCTCATGGGGAAGCCCCCCCGTCTGCTCAGCCTTGGTTAGCCTCGGCTCAGGCAGGCGGCGGCCTCCCAGCTAATTCTAGAAGATCGCGGCTGCCTAGCAGGCCACATTCTCTTCTCTCCTCGTTTTCGCTGCCCACAGCTCCACTTCCGGTGACTCCGGAACTGGCTCGCTTACGGCAGGACGGTTATAGCCGAGATAGGACTGCCGTGTGTACGGAACAGAGTCTACTCGGGCTGGAGGAGAGCGGGCGTTCTTCCCTCGAACTGACCTCCTTAGCGGAAACGCTCATCCGGTCTCTCACGAGAGCCATCGCTTCGTCCATCGAACCTTTTAGGTTCCGTGACGATGCCATTGAGGCTGATGCTGCCATGCTCTTGGCGGCCCTCGCGAAGGTCACTGACAGTCAGATGACTCTTGCTGCTCGGCTCTACTCTCAGGTTGTGTTTTGGAGGCGCGAGGCTTTTCTTAACGGCTCACGCCTGACGGATAAGGCCACCATAGACTCTTTGAGAGTCTCTCCCTTCTCAGAGGGTGCGTTGCTGGGATCACGCTCTTTGGATGCCCTCCGGCAGCAAACGGAGGAGGCTCGTGACCATCATGTGGTGCAACTGACGGAACTCGCTCTTAAGCAGCACGGTAACAAACCACGGAGTTCTGCACCAGCTGCAGGCAAGTCCTCGGGGCAGAAGTCGTCTCAGGCAGGTAGGGGTGGTTCTCGTTCCCGCCCTTACCAGCGTAAACCTTCCTTTGGGAAGCGGGGGTCTGGGCGCAAGCCCAACCCCCAATGAGACCCCCCCGATCCAGTCACCCCCCCAGCCTCTACCCTTTCGGTAGCAGGCGGCCTCTCCCGGGCCCTTCCAGTGTGGCTGTCTCGGACAAGCAGCCTATGGATCATGGGGGTGATTCGATCGGGGTTCCGCCTTCCTTGGCAGGAAGGCAAGGCCCCTTTGTCCAGAGCGCCGGCCAATTTCCGGTTTCCGGCCAGCCTCGACGCTCGGGAGGCAATTCAGGCGGAAATCCTTCTCTTGCTGCAGAAGCAGGCTATAGAGGAGGTTCTCGACCACTCCTCCTTGGGTTTTTACGGAAGAATCTTCGTTGTTCCCAAGGCTTCCGGGGGGTGGCGGCCAGTCTTAGACCTCTCTCCACTGAACCGCTTTTTGCGCAAAATTCGGTTCACCATGGAAACGCCGGCGACCGTCAGGGAGGCGCTTCGCCCGGGCGACTGGGTGACGTCCGTCGACCTGACGGACGCCTACTTCCACATCCTCATGCACGAGGCGGACCGGAAGTGGTTGCGTTTTCTGTGGGGGGACCGAATCTTCCAGTTTCGAGCCCTTCCCTTCGGGCTGTCACTTGCTCCCTGGGTATTCACCATGGTGGTGCGCCAACTTTGTGCCCTCGTTCGGCAGCACGGGGTTCGGCTCAGGGCATACTTGGACGACTGGCTGATCCTTCATCAGCAGGAAGCGCTCTGCCTTCAGCATACCCAGTTTGTCCTTGCCCAGGCTCAGGATCTCGGCTTCCGAGTCAACCACACCAAGTCCGAGCTGACTCCGTCGCAGACCTTTACTTACCTTGGCATGGCGTTCGATTCACGGGAGTGGACAGTCCGTCCCACTCAACGCCGGGTGGACAAACTGCAGGCTCTTCTGTCTTCCCTGTTAGGGCTTCAGTCAGCTCCAGCCCGGACGCTTGCGTCTGTACAGGGCCAGATGGAGTCCATGTCGTCCCTTATTCCGCTAGGCAGATCCCACAAGCGCCCGTTTCAGGCGGCGCTCAGTTCAGTCTGGAATCCGACTTCACAAGGCTGGGACGTTTCAGTCCCGCTCGGGGTCTGGTTTCAGCAGACCACGCTTCAGTGGATGAACACCCCTTGGCTTCTGCAGGGAGTGCCCATAGCGCTTCCTCCTCCCTCCACGCATCTCTTTTCGGACGCGTCTCAGAAGGGTTGGGGGGCTCACGTGGACACACACACGACGTCCGGTCGGTGGTCACAAGAGCAGCGGCTTTGGCACATCAATCGCCTCGAGCTCGAGGCAGTCTTTCTGGGGCTTCAGCATTTTCTCTCCGCCCTTCAGGGCACCCATGTGTTGATTCATACCGACAACACGACAGTTGCTGCCTACCTCAACAAACAGGGCGGTTCCCGATCTCAACTGTTGTCCAGCCGAGCATGCGAGATCCTTTCTTGGTGCGCTCGCCATCAGATTCTGGTCTCGGCTCGCTACCTGCCCGGCTGCCTGAACGTCCTGGCCGACGCCCTCAGCCGGTCCTCTCAGATCCTCCACACAGAGTGGACCATCGCACATCAGGCGCTCCTCCGCCTTTGGGCGCAGGTAGAGCGACCGATGGTCGACCTCTTTGCCACGAGGTTTTCGCGTCGACTTCCGATCTTTGTCTCCCCGTTTCCGGACCCGGAAGCGTGGAAGATCGACGCGATGACGATCAGCTGGACAGGGCTAGTGGCTTACGCCTTTCCTCCCACTCCACTCATCGGAAGGGTCCTGCGAAAAGCCGACTTAGAGCGGCCTCGTCTTCTTCTCGTGGCACCGCGCTGGCCCAGTCAGCATTGGTTCCCGGACCTCCTGCGGCTCGCCAGCGGCCCGCCAATTCCGCTCAGCCTCCGGCGAGGGGAGCTTCTACAGCCCAGGACGGGCATTCTTCACGATCGCCCCGAGTTCCTGGATCTTCACGCCTGGCGACTGTTCGGCGATCACTGAAGCGCTCAGGCGCCTCAGATCTTACTTTGGACTTAGTCCAGAAGGCTCACAGGCGTTCCACCTCCTCTGTTTATTCATCGCACTGGCTAGCTTGGACTCGATGGTGTGCAGCTAACAATGTTGTCCCGGTCGCCCCGCGGTCAATGCAGGTCGCAAACCACTTGGCATGGCTCTCCGCTCAGGGACGCGCCGCGTCCACTTTGCGCGTTCGCCGCTCAGCCATCTCGGTTACTCTTAAGCAGCTTGGTCGCTCCATCTCCCTCGGGGGAGTCATCGCGAGTGTGCTAAAGGGCGCGGCCCTCAGTTCTGCAACGGAGAGAACTTCTGTTCCGGCTTGGGACGTTCTGCTAGTACTCGAATTTCTCCGTTCTAGTGCTTTTGAACCTTTACAAGACGCTAGTCTTTCTGACCTTACGCGCAAAACTCTCATGCTCATACTGCTCGCTTCCGCGCGAAGGGGCAGCGAGATCCACGGCCTCTCAGGTTTAGACCGTGATATCACTTTTGAAAGAGACGGCTCGGTTTCACTGCGTTTCCGTCCCGATTTTCTCGCCAAAAATCAAAAACCTGACCAACTTTCACCGATCATTTCCATTCGGCCTCTTCGGGACATTTTAGCCCCCGGCGATCCGGATCTTTCTAACTGTCCGGTACGTGCGCTTAAGGCTTACTTGTTGCGTACCGCTCCGATTCGAGCATCAGCTCAGAAGTTGTTGTTTATTTCGATTAATACAGCCCGAAATAAAGACATTGCAAAAACCACGCTTACCAGATGGTCTTCCACACTTATAAGGCATGCCTATCAGTGGTGGCAGACACAGGGGGGGGGGGGCAGTCAGTCCTTCCTCTTCGATCACCTCGGACTCACGAGGCTCGAGCGTGGGCAACTTCCTTAGCTGTCCTCAAGTCTGGTAGGATGTCAGACGTCCTCAAAGCTGCATACTGGACGTCTCAAGATGTCTTCCTCAGCTACTACCTCCGGGACATTGCCAGCACTCACCCGGACGGTACCAACTGCCTCCCAGCCATGGTTGCCGCAGGCCAGATACTTCCAAGAGTTTAATGTGAGTATCCCACCGCCTTTATGTGCAATCTGCCATTTATGTGAGTTGAGGTAAGAATATGTGATTGAATCGAAAATTTCAAAACTAAATTTTCATTTAATTAATATACTTACTCAACTCACATCGTTTATACCCTCCCATCCATCCCCGCTAACATTATATGTGTTACAGGTGTGTGTTTCCGTGGGGGAATGACGGCCGGTAGCAGGACCGCGCATGTGCGGGTTACCGGTAGGGGAGGTGACTCCCGTCCTTGACTACGGATTGTTTTTCTTAGGGAGTTACTTCCCCCCTTACCAGGGTCGAGTACTACTTCAATATCTTAGCAATGAACTGAAGTTAATGCCATTTATGTGAGTTGAGTAAGTATATTAATTAAATGAAAATTTAGTCTTAAAATTTTCGATTCCCATGCCTGTAAAGAGCTGGCAGTAACGTTTCAATCAGCACAACTGCATAACAACCCACAAAAGCTTTTGCACACCAAACAAGTGTTCATTTATGTGAGCTGCTAGCCTCTGCTGAAAAGTGCCAGACAGTTTTGCTTATGTAACCGTGACGATGGTTTTCGATGGTCTGAGAGTTTTTACTCTCTAACACATGATAGTTACACTTCCAGTAGCTTCTCTTGTAGTCTCACTGCAGAAATGCCTAACACTGAGTTAGGTATTTTTCTTACGAGGTTGACGATGTGTTTCATTCATGGTACATGTATGTCTATTGCTGTCTCTTGTTTTCACTGGTGATGTAACATTGTAAGCTGTTGTATGTGACTAAATGTTTTGCTTGTAATTAAAAGAAGTCTGTACCAGCATCAAAGTGTGAAGTCACAAGTGTAGTTTTCAGCAAGTTTGAATAATTCAGGATCAGCGTGTGTGAAAGCCTGTAAGACGAGAAGTGTCTGAAGCATCAACGAACTATATCCGGACAGAGGGAGAGACAGACCTGTTTACCCTTACGATTTTGGCGTAATTTATTACGATTTTCTGCAAAAATACGCCATTCCGCTATCCGTGTCAAGACTACGATTTTTATAAATAATAAAAATGTAAAAAAAAAATTAAAATTTTTTTATTTTTTTTATTAATTCACATGTTTGGCATTGTTTTTTTCAATGGCAACATGGGGTGAAAAAGCACAGGACTGACCAGAGATCATGTCTGTCTGATGAGACGCTGGAGAGCCTTCTAGTGGTGAAGTCTCGCCCTCACTCATTCGGCAAGCGCAAGTACAGTAGAGAAGCGTTTGACACACTGAAAAAGGCCTACGAGCAAAAGATTTTTGCTTTTGATGTGATCTTCTTTGAAATTATGATGACTACAAAAACTGACTGATGTGTTTTGTTTGTCAATGATGGATATATGTGCATGATTGCGTTTCGCAGACACAGTTGTTATGTGCGTTGTAATTGGCGACGAATGCTGGATGATTACTATTTTTGTGCCAGGATTACTATTTTTGGGGCTGAGCATTACTCCAAAACACTTATGGGGGTAAACAGGTCTGGAGAGAGATGAAAGTGCGCAAAGCTTTTTCATGCTGTTTTAAGAAATTGGGTTTTGACACACTATTACACACACACAAACATACTTCTTTTAATTTACCAGTTACACGTTTGCTCCAGACTTGTAGAAAACACACACACACACATAAAACTTAAACTTTGTTTATTTTTCAGAATGTTCTCCTGTTCTTTATGGTTAACAAAGTTACAAGGTATGTGACTACTTTCAACAGTTTCATAACATGGGTATCGGATTCGATAATTTATGGACTTATGATAAGTTATGGACTCATGATTATGCATTGTCTTGGTCATACTGTTATCACACTGCATCACAACCTTCAGATGTGTCTGAATAAATAAAAAGATCATAAATGGCGATAGGTACAATGACTTCAAGCCTTTAAAGTAATTAAAAAAATAAGTTCAGCCAAGCATAGTAATATAATTAAGTAAACAATTTAGCCATTCACAACATAAAGCACATTTTTTCTTAAGCAGTTTTCATTTGGACTGTACACTCTTGGCACCTTCAGATCAACAATGGTGGAGGATACATTGAATTCAAGCTTTTACAGTCATCAAAAATAAATAGTCCAGCCAAGCATATTAATGAAGTAAAACTTTTAGCCATGCACAACATACTAAAGCATACATTTGTTGCAGATTTTCTTTTTAAAAGGTGCATAATGATGTAACATCTATTCATCAGGCCTGGGAATGATACGCCTTTCGTCGTATTTACGACAAAGTCCTTTTCTAATTGTGTAAGAAAAGAGCCTCCGTGTGCCCTTAAAAATGCTTAACACTTTCGCGACGGGACACTGATAAATCAGTACCAGCGCTGACACGCCCATGGACGGGACGCGCATTTTTCAGTACCAGCCATAGAGGGTACACGACTCGTGATTGCTTCCCGGTTTTTGAAGCTTGCAAATAAATTGAGTCGTTTCCCTTGATACACTTGGCGTCCCCTTCTGCCATTTGCAAATCCGCCTGATTTGTGTGCGTTTTTGAGGAAAAAAAATGAATCAAAGGCGAGCCTTGTCTCGGGAGGAGATTCTCCGGATGTTGGACCTAGAGGATCCCGTAGAGCATGATTCGGACGTATCGTTTTCGCCTCACGAAAGCGATACAAGCAGTGAAAGTGAGGAAGAAACAGTCCCGTTGTTGCTAGTACGAGTCGGCAAACTACACGTGGTTGGCGGTGATACTGCTAGACGAACATGTATCTCGGAATCGTGCAGGAGCTATGGGGGCGTGGCAGCACTGATAACAATGGATGGCTGGAGCCTTCAAATCCTTTTGGAATTGTTCATAGGTGTACAGTTGGTACTTTGTTGTGAAAATGTGACTTATATTCAATATGGATTACCTAGACATCATTTGGTGAGTGTTAGATCTACAGTTTTGTTTCATTTGAGTCAGGATGCTGTGAGTGAATGCGTGATTTGCTTGTTTTTTTCTTTGTACTGTCTCCTTATTTCTGTGTACAATGTTAACAATATTTCAGCTAATTCATAGGTTTTACACCTTGTTTGGTTATAACATTATTTATAATACTTTCTGTTAAAAAATAACTTTTAAAAAAAGCAGTAGAAAATAAAACACACACAAAAAAACGTTAAAAACACAAATTATCCCCCTTTCACCCCCCTTTGCTAAAACAAATCGCGTGACAAACTTATAAATAGCACGACTGAACTGGGCATCCATTTTTGAATTAGTACACAAAATTTGGTGGTGATTGGACTTAATTCAAGCTTGCTAGACAGATTTCTTTACAGTTACTGATTTTTGGGAAGTTTCTTGGTGGCAAGCTTGGGCAGGCAGGACGTAAACGCCGTGGCAGTGCTAGTCACAATAGTGTTAAAACGCAACAATTTCCCGTCAGTACGCCCAAACCACTTTTACCCATTCCCAGGCCCGATTCATTAATAATTCTTTGCCAAGCTTTCCTTAGACTGTACAATCATGGCACCTCTACTGGCTACAGTGATGTTAACCTCCTACTCTTTACTTGTGACTTGTAAATAGTGTATTGTTTTTACATACAAAGGGCATCAAATCTACATTACTTCGACAGTTAGCAACATTCCTGTACATCCTAAGGAAACAGGCTGGGACTCTTAGTTCATGTAGATTAATGAAAGTGGAGAAGAAGCGCTTTGGACAAAAGTGATGGCACTTCTGGTCTATTCTCACCTTATTATTGTTAAACCTACGGTCCCCTTTTACGCACATACTTTGCTGCTTGGTGCTCATAATTAAAACACATCTTGATCTCTTTTGAGAAGCAAACACCAATCAGCAAATATAGAAATGTTGTGTCCCCTGATTTAGCAATCTCTCTCATTCATGCTTTTTGTGTTGAATACTGGTAATTATGTGTATCATTCAGTCAACACTAGCTGAAGTGCAATATTCAGCACCTTTGCGTAGATTTGACAACATGGGATTGAGCATTCAACCTCAGCTGCATGCATTTTTATACGAGTCACTCTGGCTGGGGCTCATGCAAAGTGATAACTCAACCCATCAAACTCGGCTCCGATGTTTTGCATTTGAAACACACCCAAACACATGCACAATTGATTCAATGTATGGCACAACAGAAGATAATTTCAATGTTGCTTTCTTTCTTTCTTTATTTGGTGTTTAACGTCGTTTTCAACCGTTCAAGGTTATATCGCGACGGGGAAAGGGGGGGGATGGGATAGAGCCACTTGTTAATTGTTTCTTGTTCACAAAAGCACTAATCAAAAAAATTGCTCCAGGGGCTTGCAACGTAGTACAATATATGACCTTACTGGGAGAATGCAAGTTTCCAGTACAAAGGACTTAACATTTCTTACATACTGCTTGACTAACATCTTTACAAACATTGACTATATTCGGGCGGGGATGTAGCTCAGTCGGTAGCGCGCTGGATTTGTATCCAGTTGGCCGCTGTCAGCGTGAGTTCGTCCCCACATTCGGCGAGAGATTTATTTCTCAGAGTCAACTTTGTGTGCAGACTCTCCTCGGTGTCCGAACACCCCCGTGTGTACACGCAAGCACAAGACCAAGTGCGCACGAAAAAGATCCTGTAATCCATGTCAGAGTTCGGTGGGTTATAGAAACACAAAAATACCCAGCATGCTTCCTCCGAAAACGGCGTATTGCTGCCTAAATGGCGGGGTAAAAAACGGTCATACACGTAAAATTCCACTCGTGCAAAAAAACACGAGTGTACGTGGGAGTTTCAGCCCACGAACGCAGAAGAAGATTGACTATATTCTATACAAGAAACACTTAACAAGGGTAAAAGGAGAAACGGAATCCGTTAGTCGCCTCTTACGACATGCTGGGGACCATCGGGTAAATTCTTCCCCCTAACCCGCGGGGGGGAATTACAATGTTGCGCAATTCAATTCTGTTGAGAAATGACAGCGACGGGACCACCAAACGTGTTTCAACTTGAAGTACTTCTGTACACATACAGTCAAGATACACATGTAGAATTCAATACACAGTGCAACTTCTACTTTTCAAATTTCCTGAAGAATACAGTTGGGAAATAATGCTGAGAAGAGGAGATTGAATAAAAGAGGTATTGATACATAAATTAACTATGACATGAACATTTCAATTAACACACTTGCTACACCTATGATCATTTGCGATTCATTATTTGAGTAACTTTAAGAACAGGAAACTGGTCTGAACAATCATCAACTGGATAAACTATATGCAAGCAGAACAAATTCAACCAGACTCACCAAAGAAGCAAGAACACACACAAACATCTGAAAAACCCCAGGATCTGTCAAGGTTATGCAAAATCTTACGACCATTAACTTGAAAATAAATAGATTATAACACAGATAAACAATTAAATCAATACTCATAACTATATTACAGCAACCACACCCGAAACGTCCATAATTGTCCCCCTCAACACACACACACTTACAAAAACACACACACACTAACACACACAGACACACAACATTTAATAGAATATCAGTATACTATCACATACAAAATATAATACAATGTAACAACAACAGGATTTTTACAAATGATGAACACATTTTGATTCTTAATAAAAAACAACAACATAGTATCTACCGCAATATGAATACATACAAAAAGAGCACAACAAACCACAAGCAGAATGATTGTACATGTACATCAATACGTATCACACAAGCGTCTAAACAGCACAACTCGGACGATAGCAATCAAAACCAGGTACAGTAGCACTGGACTCATCCAGTGATTCTTTCTTTCTTTATTTGGTGTTTAACGTCGTTTTCAACCAGGAAGGTTATATCGCGACGGGGAAAGGGGGGAGATGGGATAGAGCCACTTGTCAATTGTTTCTTGTTCACAAAAGCACTGATCAAAAATTTGCTCCAGGGGCTTGCAACGTAGTACAATGTATTACCTTACTGGGAGAATGCAAGTTTCCAGTACAAAGGACTTAACATTTCTTACATACTACTTGACAAAAATCTTTACAAAAATTGACTATATATTCTATACAAGAAACACTTAACAAGGGTAAAAAGAGAAACAGAATCCGTTAGTCGCCTCTTACGACATGCTGGGGAGCATCGGGTAAATTCTTCCCCTTAACCCGCCGGGGGTATCCAGTGATTAAAACATGCCTGTACTTGGACACATGCAAGAATTCAACTGCCTGGCATTTTCCTGTGCAGATTGGACATTTCTTGTTGAATTAATTTCCCAGATGAAACCAAAGTCAATCTTCTAAATCAGGAACAAAATCCCACTGCTCAGAAAGCAGCCACACAGCTGATTTTAGGTACTTGTCCAAGTGAAAAACCTGGTGCCATGTGAAAATGTAGACGGACATGTGGCAGTAAACATGATCACGTATACTGGAAGAAGATGTCCCCTGATTAAATTCAGCCCAAGCAATTTCTTTGACTATTCTGTGAGAATACATTGCATTCGGTATACATTACTGGAATCGGCTGTTTACTTTCAAAGGTTTGGAAAGTATCGAACACTCGCAGATTTATTTACGTTCTGCCAATCTCTTGCAAAGCTAATATATGGAAGGCATAATTATGTTAGTTTTTGTGGCGCCTTGTGGTTTTGCACAAATGGAATACATGACAGCAGTTTTACACCAGCTTGTTCTCATTTCATTGTACATGTAGCTGTACTCTTTGCACAAACAGCTCACACAACAATGATCAAAAAATCTTAGAGTGAATAGTTCACATCAACAACAATAATCACTCCACGCCAACAACTACAGTATCAAGTACATGTATTGAGTAATATAAGAACTAACATTCCAGATCAACAGTAAGTGAGTCCATGTACTCAGGACAGGGAAAAAACATTGTGGAGGAAATGTTGCGAATCAAACCACACCCCCCCCCACCATTCCAGGCCACAATCTCACCAAGTGTCTTTGGCAGAGTAACCTGAAGATCCGTGTGACTCTGAATGCCTTCATAGAAGTTTTCAACAAGATCGCTACAATCGCAGCCCCGCGGACAAGCAACTGTAAACTTCAATCTGAGATCATTACCTGGGCGTGTATGAAAGAGTCGAGGTTAGAGACTTTAAGTCTGGGACAAACTGTACCTCCAGTGCAGTTTATTATGGACTAAAGTCTCTGTAAACTTGACTCCTACATACCGGCCCAGAACTCCAGGTCAGAGTTGAGTACTGTAGTCTCCTGAAGTTCTTCATGCCAAGATTGCTACAACTGCCACCCACGGCCCACACACAAACAGCCGCAAACTTCAATCTGAGACCATCACCAATACTCCAAGTCGGAATCACCACCTTCTTCACTCACGGTGTAGTCCGACGACGGATAGTCACTCTCATCAAACAGGGCACAGCCGGCTTCAGGCCGCTCGACGAAGAACGCTGACAGTCGCAGCCCCAACTGCTGCAGTAGCAGCTCCACCTGCAGGCAGAGCAAGGTATCTGTAGGCAGGCCGAGAAGGGAGACAAGCGCACGCAGAACTGTGTGGTTAACCACCAATCCAATGTATTCCTCATACACCTCTCGTTGCCGCAGCTCTGCTGGTTGAAACTGCTGGCGGAATGTGGCCACCGGGAGAATTCGCTGCAGCGACGTCGTGCTGTCCACCAGACTCTGGCGGAAGACCTGTCGCGCTGCAAGCTGCTGCAAGGTGCAGGTGGTGCGTCCGAACAGCAGGTGAACCAGCTTGCTGCGGTGCTGTCGCAGGTGGGAGAGTTCCGGCAGGAAGGTGTCCATCAGGTAGATCAGCTCCTCTTCGATTTCCGGTCTGCTGAAGTAACCTGCATCAGAGAAGCTTACACATGATTGACATTCAGCTTTTGGCAGGAATTTGGAGTGTCTTAATACATTTTTATTTCAGTTGTCGATTATTGTGAGGCAACTGCACTCAAAAAAATATCCGAAAGTCATCACAAGAGTCGCTAAATGGATAGACTCTTCTAGCAAGCACAAAACGGAGGCAGAGGTACCCACCTGCATCCACTAGATGTGCGAATGGCTGTGTCGCTGTAGTGATACAGTGGTGAGGATCCACCCAGATCATCTTTTTCTGCACTGGCCATCCTGCAAACACTGCGAGCAAGGGGGACAGGTCTCTGCAACAAGAAAAACGATAATATTGAGTTCAATTTCAACAGTTTCTGTACTTATTGGCTGCACTTCCAATGATGCTGTATCAGAGCAGAAAGGGTGTGTCCATACATCCCCCCAGGAAAATGCTTACTGTCATTTTAAATCCTTGAAATAATGAAGGAGCAAACTAAAAGTCCATCAGAAACTAAATGCTACATTTTATAATTTTCCTCGCAGACGTCTAAAGAAAAAGGGGGATAATCTCTGAGCAATCGGTCGCAAATGTCCCTTCAAATGTTGGGCTTGAACCAAAATCAATCACATGTACACACACACACTCACTCTCTCTCTCTCTCTCTCTATATATATATAATATAAACAGTGTCAAACGTGCACAAATCTAAAGAAGAAACACAAATGAACAGATGTAGAGACAGACACACAGTCTGACCTTTTTCGCTTCCTTGTTTCCCAGACGGCCCCTTGAAGAGTGGGGTTGGCACCAGCATGCAACAGTCGGGAGGCCCCCTCCACATCTCCCCTCACCATGCAGTGGAACAACGCTGTTCGCCCCACATTGTTCTGATGGTTGATCTGAAACGGGTACAATACAGAAGGCGAACTAAATCAATCTATAATCTGAGTGCAAAAATAGACGATGTTTGGAAAAAAACATCTGTGAAAGAGTGAATCCTTTTTCTTTTATTGAGGCAAACTTTTCCACTTGACATTATAGACCAGTCACTAGCGAGGGTTGTGTCTGAAACACATGGACAAGAAGCACATGTGGAAAGTTTGCCTCAAGAAATACAAGAGTGTTCACTCTTTCACAGCCCATACACACCAAACACGGTTAGTTCTGTTTCTTTCTTCCTATTGAGACACTTTTACTTGACCTGGTAATACATGTACATTTGACTTGTTAATGTAGACATTTGAGAAATACTGTCTACTGCTTGTTTTCATTAAACTAATATCCACTGTAATTATTTGTCTATTTCTTAATTCATTTAATCTTGAAGAAAGCAGCACCACAATACTCCAACAAAAACTCACATCAACGTCCTTCATTCTTATCAGGTAGTCCAGAAACTGAAGATTGACAGCCGAAGGACCAATCAAACTGGAGGCGGAGTCTTCACTGCACGGAGACAAGTCCTCGAAGCTGTCGTACATGCGCGCGGTGGCCATATCACAGAGAGAAAGCAGAGGCGTGTTGCCATGGGAGTCTTCAGCGTTGAGGTCAGCCCCATTTTCGCACAGCAAGCGGAGAAGTCGAATGTCTTGGCTGAACATGCAGACATGATGCAGAGCAGTCATGCGACTCTCGTCCACGATGTTGGGGTCTCCACCATTAGCTTGAAAGGCAGAAAGAGTTGAATGTGATTGACTTCTCAAGATTGATTCATTACTCCAAATCCTTATTGTTGATTTGGTGGGCAGGTTCATGCAGTTCCTTTCAGACATTATTTTCCTAAAGGCCTCTGCACCCCCTCAAATGTGACCCTCCACCACGGAATGAGTCGCATGTCACCTTTGCATGATTTTCATATTTTTACATTTTCCTAAAGAGTTTTTTATGCTCTATCCAGTGGTGAAACCCGTTTTAGAAAAGAGCGAAAACTGTTTGAGTTATAAGCCTGTGACTGAGGTGACCCTCACACTGTTACCAGACACTCCCCGGACTTACATTAAGCCTAGCGCAGAACCGCGCGAGGTGACATGCGACTCATTTCGAGGTGGAGGGTCCCAAATGTAACGTGGAACCCCTCTTTGAAGCCCCCCTCCCCCAATCTTAAGACTTGCCCCCTTTTAAGATCTCTTTTTTAATTAATTGTTTTAATTCTATTTTTGTAAATTTATAAATTCTGTAAATTTACCTCCATTTTCCCCCAGATTTTTTCTCCCAGAATTGTGGAGGTCTTAATATAGGGATTTTACTGTAACGAATAAACTTCAAGCTCACTTTCAGAATCAAAAAAATACCCTAGCTGGCTTGAACTTTGCTGCTACATCTCTTTGTGTTATTTCATTGTCAATCCCTCCCTAGCCCTCCCCCTTACCCATCCCACTCATGTCTCAGTCAATAATATTTGTCATTTTCCACACAGGATAGGATCAAGTTATATTGGTAAACGGGCTGGAAATCTAAGCAACAGGATCCACCTAGCGCAACATGTTTTGCTGCAAACGATAGAGCTGCAGTCAGAAAACCTTTCTCTCTCACTAATCTGTTTGGTGCAAGTCAATATTTGCATACAAAGCATTGCTTGTATTTACCTGAATTGACAACTTAAAATGTGCCCTTAATTTATAAATGAATACACCATACATGCACACATTGTTTGTTTGTTTGTTGTTGTCCTTCTTCTTCTGTGTTGTTTATTAAATGGTTTATTGCCAGTCAAAGCAAACTACCCAGGACGTCAGCTGATGTACTACAGACAGCGGAAGGGTTAATCGCAGCAAGAAAACATGCATTGTTACTTACTGAGAACAATAAAGATGAGATCCAAGACGTTCTCCAGAATGTCTTCCACAGAGACCAGTAATTCCTTGTTCATCCCCACCACCACATCCACCGCTGAGCTCCAGTTGCCATAGTTCTCACTGAAACAAACAAACTTCAAAGTCAGTACAGTGGAACGTCCCTTTTAAGACACCGAATTTTAAGATTTCCTCATTTTTAAGACCCCCCTTTATCAGATGTTCTTTTGATAGCCTCTGTAAATCAACCTCCATTTTATGTACAGTGGAAACCCCATTTTAAGACACCCAATTTAAGACTTCCTCATTTTTAAGACCCTCCTTTATCAGATGTTCTTTTGATAGCCTCTGTAAATCAACCTCCATTTTATGTACAGTGGAACCCCCAATTTAAGACTTCCTCATTTTTAAGACCCTCCTTTATCAAATGTTCTGCTCATAGCCTCTGTAAATTAACCTCCATTTTAAGACCTGATTTTCATAGATTGTTTAAGGTTGTTAAAGGTGGTCGTCTACATTTGTGCTTTTTTTTTCAATAATCTTATGGTTAGATTTCGATACAAAATGATGTCAAATGATGAATGAACCATGAGGAAAAAAGTTATAGAAAAAAAATATATGTAAAAAAAAGATTTTATTTTTGGGTAGCGTGACTCACGCTTCCAATGTTTTGTTTTCTGTTTGCTGAGAACATGTGCTTTGCCTAAAAATACTGACCAATCAAATTCATGTCACTATGCTTATAGCCACGCCCAAACAAGTGCAGCAACAGTTTGACACTGGAGCGCTGTCCACGCTTTTTTTTAAACGCACGAAATGCACGGGATTTGAGAGGAGTTTTGCGCTTGGCATTTTCCAAATAAGGATATCCTACTATGAGTACTACACTGGAATACTACAATGAATTTTCAAACGGCTACACTGGCTTCGTCTTTCCTGATCGAAAGGGGGTGTATTGTTGATATTTGTAGATAATAGACTCTGCATTTTAATGGTCAAATGGCGATTTCGGTATAAAAATGTAGACAAGGACCTTTAAAGGGTGGTTCCACTGTCTATGACCCACCCAGGGATATTTTAGTTGGCTGCTTATGTTCCGTATGACTCTTGCTCGCAAAAAGCTGGGTTTGTTTTGAAGAAAAGGGAGGAGGGAGGACGATGAAGCAGAACAGAAGAAGGACAGCAAGGAAAGGAATAAATACAAACTTGAGGTGTTGTGAGTAGCGTCCGTTTGTGCGAGTGAGATCAACATAGTAGTCAGTCAGCAACTGCACACAGGACTTGCCTGGGCTCAGGTATTCTGAACCGAAAAATAACTGTGGGAGAAGAAAAAGAGAAAAAACGTCAGCATAAAACCTTTACCGCAAGCAATTAAATGTCTGGAACACTCATTCTGGTAGGACTGAGACATTTCTTCATATCAAATCAAACTGCAAAAGTATTCACCATAATATCAAACGTTGGACACATGTACACAGCTTGTTTGCAACGTCTACTAAACTACAAGAGCAGATTCCACAGCCCCATATAATCAAAACTGTCAAACAATCTGCATGAACAAAATTTATATAAACACAAATAATAATTTGGTGTACCTATCACTCAGTAAAGGAAAAGCACAGACAATATTTGATTCTAATGCAGTGTTCAACATTATATAACGTGCACACTTTTGTTAATTTTCATTTTCACTTGAAGACCTGCATCTTTTTTCCCCCACAGGCATGATTTTACCTAGTTTTTAGCACCAACAGTAACAAAACCTCCAAGGCCGGTTTGCAGGAGTCGAGGTTTAATATATATGGAGACTCTAATCCGGGATAAACTGCACTGAGGGTACAGTTTATCCAGAACTTGAGTCTGTTCACTTCATTCTTGCAATTATCAGCCCAAATATTTTGAAAATGTCGAACACTTGATGGTGTTCTAAGCTTACTTCATTATGAGTAACTACTGCATCTGACTAGCTTCAACTAATTCAATGATTTCATCAGAGAACTTTTGGCATTGTTCAAACTACATTTTCAATAATCAAAACATTTTCAATTTTGACTACCCACAGGCACCCGATGGTTGATATTGGCTCCCCTCTCTATCAATATCCGAGCAAGGTAAAGGTTGCGGGCGGTCACTCTCTCTGCGTCCTGGTCAACACCACATAGGCAGATGTGAAGAGGGATACGTTGGTAGCAACCTGTTGACAAAATAAATACGTTGACATTTTTCAAATTTTCAGAAATACACCACAGGGTTAAACATATCTTAAATGAATATCAAATAGCAAAAGGAAAGACATGCTTTGAATGCCAGAGGCACTGTCCTAACTTGTGTTTAATTTATATATAATTAAAACTTTCTTTCTTTCTTTCTTTATTTGGTGTTTAACGTCGTTTTCAACCACGAAGGTTATATCGCGACGGGGAAAGGGGGGAAGATGGGATAGAGCCACTTGTTAATTGTTTCTTGTTCACAAAAGCACTAATCAAAAATTTGCTCCAGGGGCTTGCAGCGTAGCACAATATATGACCTTACTGGGAGAATGCAAGTTTCCAGTGCAAAGGACTTAACATTTCTTACATACTGCTTGACTAAAATCTTTACAAAAATTGACTATATTCTATACAAGAAACACTTAACAAGGGTAAAAGGAGAAACAGAATCTGTTAGTCGCCTCTTACGACATGCTGGGGAGCATCGGGTAAATTCTTCCCCCTAACCCGCGGGGGGTAATTAAAACTTTAGGAGCTTGACTGATCCCATGGACATGGTAACATAAAAAATAACATAGATTGCTACTGAACCCATTAGTTAATTGATTTTAAAAACCAAAGCAGTTGATCAGTTCACACTCACACTAACTCCAAACCCCACAAAACAACTACCGTATTTGACGGATTACAAGACGCACCGTTTTATAAGCCGCACCCCCGACTTTTAACAAAAAAATTGGGACGAGCCACGTATAGGCCGCGTCACTATATTAGCCGCCGTCAAAAAAATATAATCAGATCGTGTCAATCAATCAAAACAACCAGGCAAACGAAAGTATGGTATTTGGCGAAATCGGCTCCGAGAATAAACAAGTGAAACAAAGAAGAAAAGTGAAAAAGTTTGAAGAAAAATATCACACACACAATAATTTGTAACCAACACACACATGTAGTCCCGCCCGGAATAAGCTTTTTTGGGATGATTTACGACTTTTGCGCACATTTCGAGCAGACGAAAACACAACATGGCGGCTCTCGCTCCTCCAACTATCGCGAGACACAAAAAAACGAAATTTCGCGCGAGTGAGATCCTGATACATCCGGAGTTTCTCTGTACGCTATCTTGTCACGACGACTTGTTGACAAACAAAGATTCGCGAAAGAAAGAGAAAAGCGCCGAGTCTTGAGTAGAGAGATAATAAAGTACCGGTAATCGCTAATCGAGCGAAATGAAAATCCGCGGCGACTTCCATTAGGTGAATGCTATTCAAGTTTAGGTAACGTTTTAGCCGCATCTTTTTATAAGCTGCAATGCGATTTTTTGTTGAAAAAAACTCGCGGCTTGTAGTCCGTCAAATACGGTATATATGTAATCATGAAATTATCAATAATTAATCAATGCTTCCGGAAATGTATGGGTATTGTTTTAGGTCAGCAGAAGAGAGCTACACAATAAAAAGAAATTATAATGATAGCTGCAAGCATTAGTGAATTTAGTCAGAAACCATGTAGTTCGAAACCCTCTGGCAATGGCAGCCATTGCAATCAGCAAATATATATATATATACCAGACGGGCGCAATGGTCTAGTTCAAAAGACATCAGCCTCCCAAGCAGAAGGTAGTGGGTTCGAATCCCGGCCGGGTCTGGTGGGTTAGGGAGGAGATTTTTCGATCTCCCAGGTCAAGTAATATGCAGACCTGCAACTGCCTTAATTATCCTCCTTCGTGTGTACCCGCAAGCACAAGACCAAGTGCGCACGGAAAAGATCCTGTAATCCATTTCAGAGTTTGGTCGGTTATAGAAACACAAAAATGCCAAGCCTGTATCTCCCGAAAGCGGCGTAAGGTTGCTTAAATTGCGGGGTAAAATTAAAAACTGTCATACACCTTAAAGGCATATGTACGCGCTCCCGTGTTTACAAAGTGTAGTTTGCCCATAATCGATGTCAAACGCACCATAAGACCATGTAATGACGATATGTCGCCATGCGCGGACCATATACATGCATTACAGCTTGTTCTAGCCTCTGAAAAAGTGAGGATGTCAACAAAGACGCGGAGTTATTTCCCTTGCGTCAACGTTCCCTCTGTTGGCAAATCTATAAATAGGACGATCTAGATCAAAATAAAAATTCAAATATCTCAACATTTAAGGGGTCCTAGACCACAATATCTTGCAGGGAACTTAATTTAGCATGTCTCCAGCTGTTGGTAAAGCAATTAGCGTGTATAGTCATCGAGTACATATGGCTTTAAAAACCGTGGGAGTTTCAGCCCATAAACGAGGAATGAGAAGAATAAGAAGAATAAGAAGAATTAGAAGCAAATATACTATCACCTTCAAGCAGTACTTACCCTCATCAAGACAAGATGGGTTGACACAATCTAGAATAATTCTCTCGGCGCTGGCATAGTTCCCATTCTCCAGAGCACGAGTCAAAGGCGTATCGTTGATTCCAAACTCCACATGGAAAACATGAGCCATATTAAATGGTCACTAGCTGCCTAAAGCTTCTTGCAGTTGTTTAGGTTGTATGCTGCAAGATATGGAGAAAAAAATTCATTCATAATTTAAAAATGTAAACTGTGAAAGTGTTGGCACACATGCAGACAAAAAGACTCAAATACTTCAACAACAAAAAAGAAAGCACCGCTTGTAGATTGATCTTCCTAAAGAATCTTCCCTTGTAACACTGAAAAAAAAAATTAACCAGGAACTTTTTACATGGGTTCATTATCTAAATGCACTTGACATAGTGAATGATCCAAAAATGCTTCATCTCAATTGTAGGCCTGAAAACTATCGTGATAAGTTTTGAAGCGCCTGTTGCCATGGAGAAGGCATACACTGTGCCGTTCCTAGCTGTTCAAGTGCGATGATTAGCACTCGGCTTGTGTTTGCATTAATACGTACATGTAATCCTATGACGGCATGAAGAATTCAGTGCATTATTGAAAATAAGACTTCTCACTTAATTGTCTGTATAAAAAAGCTAATCTTAGTCTCAAATGTAGGTGCATGCAGTCTGAGCTTTCATGTGTGTGTATGTATGACTGTGTTATGTGTCACTCTGTGTGTGTGTGTGTGTAATCAAAACAGTATCAACAATAATTATCCAAAATGTAATAATCAAATTCTGCCAATTTAATCAACCGTTTACTAAGTTAATATTATTCCTTAACAATCCTGAAATATAATCCATGAGAGACCACCAAAAGTAAATGCTGGTCTTACAATATATATATATATATATATATATATAATACGTGAATAAGTATACGATGCGTCACTGATGGTAGTAAATGTTACTCAAGAATGACATTATCTATATCGCGGGACCTTCAACATCCAAGAAATTGGATCCGGTCCCCCACGGGAAGAAGAAGAAGAAGAAAAGTACCCATGCAGTCTTTCTCTCAATATCTCTGCAACTCTATCTAAACAAACCAGTCTCTGTCACAAACGGTGGCCAAAGGAGCCAACAAACTTACCTATGATTTAACGGCATTGAAGATTGTGAGTTAATAAGACGCCAGGGAAGTATGTTTTCAGCATAAACTACACCCACTCGACACTGAATGACTGAAAGTAGCCAACCCCCCGGCCTTGCGAAATCATTTTTCACTCCTGTCGGAAATGATTTTCTGCTCAATAAAACGGGATTGCCTCCCTTAGATTGTCTTTTTACCATAAACCCTATCAACAATCTTGCTCATGGGAGCTTTTCCTTTCCAAGCATAATCGTTGTATAATTAGAGTGATTGGAATTTCATTTATTTTAGAACGAAATTAAATTATGTATACTGTGTGGCTAATTATCAGGGGCGGATCACATCCTTTTCAAGGGGGGTTTCCAAACTTCTTTAAGGGAAAATTTGGATGAAAATCAAGGAAAATGGAGCAATCTGGGCAATCTGAGCATCAGTTTTTCCGGCTTTATTTTCAATTTTTTTTTATAGGCTAGAGAGGGGGGGGGGGGGGGTGGTTCCGGAAACCCCGGAAACCCCGGAACCCCCCACCCCCCTGGACCCGCCCATGAATTATACAATGCGTCTCACTCAAGAATGACATTTTCAATTTTGTATATATATATATATTGTTGCAATGATGAAACTGAATTGCTTGTTCATTTCGATGCTTGTTATTAGCTGAGGTGCCAGAAGATTGGTTCTACATAACTCTCGCTTAATCTATTGCACATCAAATGCATTATAAGTACGCTTCCTTTCTCTTGTTTCTCAGATTGAAATTTAAGTTAATCAACCTGTGAAAATATTGCACACATTTCAACATTAAAAATCTCCCACATCAGTTAAAATATGTCCTATTTTTTGTTTAATACCCAACTTCTGCTCCTTTTTACAGTAATTAAATGCGTATACTGCTTTTGTGAGTGTGCACTGCGAATAGATCATTCACAAAAATCCGAGACGACGGAAAATCAGTGAATCAAAGCACATCTGCTCGTTTCTTTTTGACTTTTACTAGTTTTAGTAAATTCTGGTGCAAAGAGCTTCTCGTTTATTCTGGAGACGTAGTACCAGTGGGGAGCGTGAGTAGTGCAGCGAATTAAGATAATCGATAGTCGGCCTGACAAGACCATAATGACACATGCACTGAGGTAAGTCCACGTATGGTCACCTGCAGCATGCAAAGGGAGAAACGATAATGTGAAAAATCATTGCGATTGGACTGCACACTATTGATCGCAGAACTGTTGCCCTGTTCCGTGTTCGCGGCGCATATCCTAGCAACGTAGAATGCCGTTCCAAAACACATCACATAACTAATCGAATTAGAAATTATTTATGATCGTAATTGTAATCCATTGCTTGTATATCGACCCTGTTATGGAGGAGAGGAAGTTTGTATACTGTTCATTTTAATCAAAAAGAGACAGATTTAAAAGACCCGATAAGTTGTTATAGCATGATCTGACTTTGAAAAAAAGGAAGACATCCGTTGATGATGCAAACCATAGATGTCAAGGGATATCTATGATGCAAACCGAGTAAAGTTTTCTTTTCATTTTTATTGATCTTGATCGAATTAAGGGTATAGATTTCAGTTGGGCCGGTTGGTTGCCAGATATATTAATATTTCATTCACTTATGACCTGACCCTGTAACTTTTAAGGTTAACTTACTGACCCAGATTCTGCACTACTTTCAATATCAATCCGTTCAATTTCTGATTGACAATTGTATAGAGTGGGAGGGTACTCAGTGGTGAATGACAATTGTATAGATTGAGGTAGAGCCTATTCAGTGGCAGTGAGTCAGCGCACTATAACGGGGGTACTAGTGCACTTCTCTTACTAAGTTACTTAGGCTCTATATTTACAACTGCCATGCTGTCTGACTGGGACATGGCTCTTTTGGGTTGGCAGCCTTTGTGTACAAAAGTGTATGGGGATACCAGCTAGTGTGCATAAATTCAGATCATCCTGAAACAGGCAGGCACTGAGGCACTTGCTTTTGGGTAAAACTAAAAGGCTGAGAAAATGACAGATTTGACCATGCAGTATGTATTATGAATATGAATCTAGAAGTAAGTACTTATTCATGTATAGTTTTCCCTTGAAGCATTTAAAGTTAATTTTTTAGTAAAGATATATTTCTATATGTTTTATCATCACACTTGCTAGCGCTAGGATGATTCTAATTTTCACTTTTAGTACAAAGGATGAAATATGCTTTTGAGGTCAGTTTCTTTCTTTTTTTTTTCTGCAGAACTTAGCAGAGCGAGTTGTTGTGACCATGCAAGCATTGTCTGAGGTAAGTGAAACTTTATTTGATTTTGGAAGCATTTTTTTTATTTTAAATAGGAGAGTTTGCTTCTATACAAGACAGAGCGAGCTGAGCTATATATATATTTCTTGAAAATTGTATGCCATCTAATATCTTGTGTATGCCTCCTTTCAAAAGGAGGAAAAAAGGATGGTATGCAATATTTCTTGGATGTAGCTTACTTATTCCTATGGATGACCAACAGTATATTTTTCCAACTCTAATATAATATACTTGTTTTGCTTTATGCATTATTAGTGTTTAGTTCTAATTGCTGCAACAGGATTGGGACCAGTCAGCTTCTAATTGTCTGAATGCATGTCCGTCTGTCTGATAGTCTGGCTCTAATTCTAAATGTATGTTTACGGGTCTATCAGTCTGCCTGAATGTCTGTCTGTCTCTGTCTTTGAGAACTGTTAAATTCCATGTGTAGTCACTATGTCAGTATGTCTCAGCCTATCTAGACAGCCTGGCAGCTTGTGTCTGGCTAGTTTGCATTCCCTCCCCATTCTGATGATACTTTTCTGTGACTGCCTAGGTGATTTCTTTTACACTGACATTGTCACATATTTTTCTGACTGGTTGTCTATCGTGATCCTCTTCTGTCTCATCCCACTGTGTTCCCCACTTTATGAGCTTGTCTCAGTTCGACTTTGTGTGGGTGAGTTTTATGTACATCAGCTGAGATTGTATGTGTGTGTGTGTGTGTGCGTGCGTGTGTGCGTGCATGTGCACCCCTGTGTTTGTTTGCAATGGTGTAAGTGTGAGAATGGGAGTCAAAGACAAACTGCTTATATATATTATATCATGTTGGTGAGTTGTTCACTTTTTCCTGTCTACAGATGCTTGACAGTCAAAATGTCTATCGCTGAGTCCGTTTGTCAGCTTGCCTCTGCTTTTACTGTTTTCTTAGTATGCTGGGTTATTCATGCCTACATTTGATTAGCTACAGTCATTTAGGTTGGATGGCATTAGGTTAGACTGAACTAGATGGTTTAAACAGTTTTTTTATTCAGTTGCTTAAATACAAAGCCGTAATTGAAAGTTGTAATTTAGGGAGCACAACAAGATAAACTTATAAATGTGCTCTTAGAAACAAACGAGTAATGTGGCGGACAATATTGTAAATGCATGATATTTAAACAAATGAAAACAAGAACAACAACAACGAGTCGATAACTATAGCAACAGTGGTACGGAAATCTCACACACACGACGCACGCACACACACACACACACACACCCACCCACACACACATAGAGACACACACATAGAGACACAGAGGACAATCAGAGAGAGAGAGAGAGAGAGAGAGAGAGAGAGAGAGAGAGAGAGAGAGAGAGAGAGAGAGAGAGAGAGAGAGAGAGATTGCATCCACTATAAATCAATTCAATGCTCTAATAACAAAATGACTAAACAAATGGTATTAACAAAAACGTTTGCTGTCTAATATAAATTTCTGAATCTGATTAAACAGCGCTGTGTTTTCAGCCAAGGACTTGTCACTATTACCGTACATAGCACACAAAACAGTAATATTATTATTATCTGGTAGAGTATCAATAGTGGTTGCTCTAACATTCGTGTACAATGGACAGTCAAATAAAAAGTGTTCACAATTTTCAACATGAAAACCACACCTGCAGAAAACATCATTTGTCAAATGTCTTTTAAACATATCTGCATTTAAATCGCTTAATATCTCTAATCTTAATTTACAGTGAATGATTTCTGCTTTTCAAACTTTAGAGTAGACATACGGGGGAATTAGAGGGTCATCTCTGGACAAAAATCTTTTAAAACAACCAACTGAATTCGTTTGTTTTATATGATCAGGTAATTCATTCCATAAAGATGTTGCAGAAGGAAAAAAGGAATGCTTATATAATTCAGTTCTACATCGAAACATTTGCCTATCATATGGTTTGCGTCGGTGGTACGGATTTACTGCTGAAATGAGAGATGGTAAGTAATCAAGTAAATACACTGGCACGAGACCATTAACTAATTTAAAATAAACGATCAATTTATGTTTTCTGCGCCGTTCTTGCAGTGTTGTAAAACCTGACTCATTGTAAAGTTTTTGATGGCTTGTTCCACGAACAGCTCCAATAATAGTTCTAATAGCATCTAGGTGCATTTTTGACTCACATGCGAAGCAAAAGTGAGTCTATGTACTCACCCGAGTCGTCCGTCCGTCCGTCCCGGCGTCCGTCCGTCCGTCCGGAAAACTTTAACGTTGGATATTTCTTGGACACTATTAAGTCTATCAACACCTGATGTGGCCTGATGGTGTATGGTTACAAGATCTCAAAAATCATGTGCGGCAACTTGACCTCACTTCAAGTTCAAGGTCACAGGGGCCGTAATTGTTGTCTTAAAAACGACCATTTTTCACATTTTCGCATTTTTTTCTGAAGTTATCGAGAATGGCAACCTTAGCTATGTATGCTATACAGGGCAATGTAAGCCCTATCTTTGGACACCAGTTTGGTTGACCTTGCTTCAAGGTCAAGGTCGCAAGGGTCCTTTAAAGTTGGATTGTATACATATTTTGAAGTGACCTTGACCCTGAACTATGGAAGATAACTGTTTCAAACTTAAAAAATTATGTGGGGCACATGTTATGCTTTCATCATGAGACACATTTGGTCACATATGATCAAGGTCAAGGTCACTTTGACCCTTATGAAATGTGACCAAAATAAGGTAGTGAACCACTAAAAGTGACCATATCTCATGGTAGAAAGAGCCAATAAGCACCATTGTACTTCCTATGTCTTGAATTAACAGCTTTGTGTTGCATGACCTTGGATGACCTTGACCTTGGGTCAAGGTCACATGTATTTTGGTAGGAAAAATGTGTAAAGCAGTTCTTAGTGTATGATGTCATTGCTAGGTTTAGTTATTTGACCTTGACCCTGAAGGTCAAGGTCATGTAAAGGTCAAGGTCAAGCATGTGAGTCGTATGGGCTTTGCCCTTCTTGTTTCAAGTTCAACTGCCAACATTGCATTGCAATTATCCCATATTACATCTGCATAGTCAAAATGAGGAAGAATAAAAGCCTTATACATCATTTCTAGTGCCTTGCGCCTGAGTCGATATTTATAGGAACGCAGACATGCAACTAAAATACGAGCTTTAACAACTACATTGTATAGAGTGTACATGATGATTCCATTTACAGTCATTTTGCAGATACACGCCCAAATGTTTATGAACAGTGGTTTCAATTAATATCTCTTCGCCAAATTTTAGCGGCAATGTTTCCGGTTGTCTTCTAGTAGAGACAGTCAATAATTCAGTTTTGGACTGATTAAAATTAACCTTCCAATTTTTTGCCCATTGCATTATCTGTTGTGCATCCGAATTCAAAATTTCAGTGCGCGGCTTTTTGTAAAAGTTGAGGCGGCACTGTCACACCCTCAATTTTCAATCAAATTGATTGAAATTTTGGCCAAGCAATCTTCGACGAAGGCCGGACTTCGATATTGCATTTCAGCATGGAGGCTTAAAAATTAATTAATGACTGGTCATTAAAAATCTGAAAATTGTAATTAAAATTATTTTTTTATAAAACGATCCAAAATTACTTTTATTTTATTCTTCATCATGTTTTGATTCCAAAAACATATAAATATGTTATATTTGGATTAAAACAAGCTCTGAAAAATAAAAATATATAAATTATGATCAAAATTAAATTTCCGAAATCGTTTTAAAAACTATTTCATCTTATTCCTTGTCGGTTCCTGATTCCATAAACATATAGATATGATATGTTTGGATTAAAAACACGCTCAGAAAGTTAAAACGAAGAGAGGTACAGTAAAGCGTGCTATGAAGCACAGCGCAACCGCTACCGCGCCAAACAGGCTCGTCACTTTCACTGCCTTTTGCACTAGCGGCGGACTACGTTCAGTTTCATTCTGTGAGTTCCACAGCTTGACTAAATGTAGTAATTTTGCCTTACGCGACTTGTTAAGACTCTCCCCCTTTTCTTCGTTCATGGGCTTAGACTCCCACGTTCACTCATGTTTTTAGTACAAGTGGATTTGTACGTGTATGACCGTTTTTACCCCGCCATTCAGGCAGCATACGCCGATTTCGGGGGAGGCATGCTGGGTATTTTCGTGTTTCTATAACCCACCGAACTCTGACATGGATTACAGGATCTTTTCCGTGCGCACTTGGTCTTGTGCTTGCGTGTACACACCGTGAAGGGCGTTAAGTCACTAGCAGGTCTGCACATTAGGCCCCCCCAAAAAAGGTGTGGTTAAGGTAACATAGCCAAAAAAATAGGGTAGGAAGGTAGGCAATCACTTTTTTTTTTTAAACTTTTTTTTCTAATGTGTACAAATTAAACCTACTTGACAGGGAAATAAGTGTGCGACTCGAGCGCATTCGCTTTCATTGCGTTTTCTGCACTCGTTTTTTTTATATTTTTTTAATTTTTTTTAATTTTTTTTTATTTTTTCATTTTTTTGGGGGACAAATGTAATAAAAAGTTATAGGGTCGGCCCCTAAACATAGGGTAGGTCGGGTTACCGTAACCACACCTATTTTTTTTTTAGGCCTTAGTTGACCTGAGAGATCGGAAAAATCTCCACTCTTAACCCACCAGGCGGCAGCGACCGGGATTCGAACTCACGACTTCAGTCCCGATTAGGAGGCCGACGTCTTACCACCACGCCACTGCACCCGTCGGGTTTTGAGGACTTAAAAGGGGAGTTCCACTGTGTCGTTGAGAAGGATGGACACAGGGGCCAGAAAGACCTAGCTGCACGGACATCGATCGATTCGACCTTAAATAGTCACCATGCAGACACTAAAACCTTCATGGTCAGACAAGAAGCCGATTGTTTTGACGGAATTGCTGAAATGTTTGGCAAGCGGTCCTGGCTCCACGCGGCTGCCGATTGCATAGCGGGTATGTACCGCAGCCCTGAGCATTCTCTTGGGGGTTTCCTATCCGACGGTTCCGATACAAATCTTATCGCCAAGTACGTTGTACTTCTGAGAAATGAAAAACAATTCTACAGCCAAGTGCTGCTACCGGGAAATGAACGCCAGAAACGTTAGACCGGGACTCGGGCCAAAAAAGGCAGGAGCTTTATCATTTTTGCTGACCCCTCCGGATCTATAATCCAGATGATAAAAAAAGGGGGGGGGGGGGGATAGGTCCTTTCCTCCTTTGCCAACAATCTGTAAGCTGTTGAAAGTTTGCCACCGCCAACGCCCCCTCAACCCCACCCCCTCCTCTCCGCCCCCGCCTCCCTCCTTTCCACCGAGTGGGAGTTGAGAGAATTTACTGTACAAGCTAATGACCTCACCATCCAGAATCTCTTGTTGGCAAGCTGTTCAGTGTTCGTGGTTTGGCCCTTGCTGCGTGTGAAGCGATCGCACTTTTCCCTCAATAACAACCACCACCTCACTTCCTCAAACGAATATTACTGCTTCTTGACAAGCGTTAAAGTTGAGGCTCACTGGAAGTGTTCTGACTGTTTTCTTCCTCTGTGGTTGTGTGGTATTCCATTTCTAGTTCCACCCATAAAAAAACAAAAAAACAACATAATTTCGCATGAGTCTTACTCGCTTATGCGGTGCGAGGCAGCTGTGCTTGCACTTAGCGTACTTTTCTGCGCCTTAGAAATCGTGCGTGCATTTTCCCATCGTAGTTGGTTTTCTCTGCTCAGAAACAACCGAATTGTGGCAGTGAAAGATTTTCAGTATTTGACTGATTCCTCCAGCTTCGAAGGTGATACCTTTTGTACTTTTTTGAACGAGTTTTCAGTCTTTACTGATTGGGACAAGGAAGCATCTTCATACCTGTGAAAAAACAAGTTGTGGTGTTCTACATTATGACATAAAGTGTGCAGCGGTACATTTCTGCCAACTGTTTCAAGACAGTGGGTTTTGGCACTGCACGAAAGCAGCCTGGTGAAAAGAAAAGAAGGAGAAAAGTTCAGAGTGCTCAGTTCATAAAGTCGGTCGGGGTAAGTGGAAAAGGTTAATTAAAGCAATACTGATTTGTGTGCGAAACGGTGCGGAACTGATATTATGCTGCTGAAGATGCATGCAATGTTAGTGCGGCCTGATGGATCGACAACGCAAGCAGTTTGTCATCAGTGTCATTCGACACTTTGTCTGGGTCAGGTGTGGGTTCCGTGGCGGGTCAGTGTGTGTGTGCGTGTGTGTGTGAGAGAGACTGAGTGAGAGATCGAGACACTCAGTGAGAGAGAGAGTGAGAGACTCGTGACTGAGAGAGAGAGAGAGAGAGAGAGAGAGAGAGAGACTCGTGACTGAGAGAGAGAGAGAGAGTGTATGTGTGTGATCTCTCTCTCTCTCTCTCTCTCTCTCTCTCTCTCTCTCGAGAGAGAGAGAGAGAGAGAGACTCAGAGAGAGAGAAAGAAAGAAAGCCAATTCAGTAGCTTAGACCAAGTCGCACAGGGTTAGAGATATTTTGAAAGATCCCTTTTTTCAGTACAACTTCCAGATTTGTTTACAATCGAATCTTCAGAAATCGTCTTAAAAGCAATTTTCTCGCAAACACTGACTGTGACAGGGCCTGTATCAATCTTTGACAGTGATTCAGCTGGAAGAAAAACAAGTGTATTTTGTTGTTGTTGCACAACTGCCGGATAAACCTGGTCCGCCAACGCTGTGTCCGGAATATGCCCGGATGTTTTTTGCCATGATTGCATTCTTTTCTACGTCAGCATCCCTTTTACTTATTCACGTCTGCGCGAATGTCGGTCAGGTTTAAAACTGAATGCAATGAAGCTGGTGTGTTTGTGAGTGTGTGTGTGTGTGTGTGCGCTTTCATCCACACTCTCTTTTACTATTGTGCTGTAGAGAGAGGGAGAGAGAGAGAGAGAGAGAGAGAGAGAGAGAGAGAGAGAGAGAGAGAGAGAGAGAGAGAGAGAGAGAAGAGAGAGATGTGTGTGTGGCCGAGGTGTATGTTTTTCCCTCCTCCATTCTTACCTCTTTAACGCCATCTTTCGCGTAAAGGCTATCTTCGTACGTGAGTTTGTTGTAAGCTGGAGAAAAAAGTGTTTATCAACTCTACTGATTTTAATGTTATTGTCAGTCGGCCCGCGTGTTTGTTATTTCAAGCCTGTGTGATGTTGTGTCTGCCAGTCCAACCTTCTTTCTGTCCGGCGGCCTGATTCTGGCCACCGCCTCTTTCTCTCTCTCTCTCTCTCTCTCTCTCTCTCTCTCTCTCGCTCGCTGTCTCTCTCTCTGTCTGTCTGTCTCTCGCTATGTCTCTGTCTCTCTCTCTCTGTCTCTCTCTCTCTCTCTCTCTCTCTCTTTCTCTCTCGCTATGTCTCTCTCTGTCGGTCTATCTCTCGCTATAATTATCTCTCTGTCTCTCTCTCTCTCTCTGTCTCTCTCTCTGTCTCTCTCTCTCTCTCTCTCTCTCTCAGTGTCTCTTTGCCTCGCTCTTTGTGGTCTGTCTGTCTGTGTGTGTGTGTGTGTGTCTCTCTCTCTCTCTCTCTCTCTCTCTCTCTCTCTCTCTCCAGCTCTCCCTCTGTCTCTTGCGCGTTCTCTCGCTTTCTATTGAAACGCAACCAAGTTTTTACATTTAGTCAAGTTATGACTAAATGTTTTAACATCGAGGGGGGAATCGAGACGAGGGTCGTGGTGTATGTGCGTGTGTGTGTCTGTGTGTGTGTGTAGAGCGATTCAGACTAAACTACTGGACCGATCTTTATGAAATTTGACATGAGAGTTCCTGGGTATGAAATCCCCGAACGTTTTTTTCATTTTTTTGATAAATGTCTTTGATGACGTCATATCCGGCTTTTCGTGAAAGTTGAGGCGGCACTGTCACGCCCTCATTTTTCAAACAAATTGTTTGAAAATTTGGTCAAGTAATCTTCGACGAAGCCCGGACTTCGGTATTGCATTTCAGCTTGGTGGCTTAAAAATTAATTAATGACTTTGGTCATTAAAAATCTGAAAATTGTAAAAAAAAAAAAAAAAATTTATAAAACGATCCAAATTTACGTTCATCTTATTCTCCATCATTTTCTGATTCCAAAAACATATAAATATGTTATATTTGGATTAAAAACAAGCTCTGAAAATTAAATATATAAAAATTATTATCAAAATTAAATTGTCGAAATCAATTTAAAAACACTTTCATCTTATTCCTTGTCGGTTCCTGATTCCAAAAACATATAGATATGATATGTTTGGATTAAAACACGCTCAGAAAGTTAAAACAAAGAGAGGTACAGAAAAGCGTGCTATCCTTCTTAGCGCAACTACTACACCGCTCTTCTTGTCAATTTCACTGCCTTTGCCATGAGCGGTGGACTGACGATGCTACGAGTATACGGTCTTGCTGAAAAATAGCATTGCGTTCAGTTTCATTCTGTGAGTTCGACAGCTACTTGACTAAATGTTGTATTTTCGCCTTACGCGACTTGTCTATCATTCTGTTCAGTCACGCCAACGCGCCTTGCACAAGAAAACAATGCACATACAGTCATGTGCATTCTGACGTATTTCCTTCGTTGTGCACACGTTTTCACAACTTACTCTGCACAATATATATAAATATATATATATGTATCTTGAGACTGAACTTTCCTACCCTTTTTACATTTAGTCAAGTTTTGACTAAATGTTTTAACGTAGAGGGGGGAATCGAGACGAGGGTCGTGGTGTATGTGCGCGTGTGTGTGTGTGTGTGTGTGTGTGTGTGTGTCTGTCTGTGTGTGTGTGTGTAGAGCGATTCAGACTAACCCTCTGCACTCCGGAAGGCCCGGGACTATGGAAAGCCGTTTGGCTCATAACTATTACAGCTGTAATTTAAAATAAATACACCTGTATTTAATGATAAATACAGCTGTATTTATTTCTTAAACGTATACAATAAGTATCATTATTAATTACAGGTGTATTTTTTTTTATTAATTACAGGTGTATTTTTTTATTAAATACAGGTGTATTTATTATAAATTACAGGTGTATTTATTTTTAAATACAGGTGTAATTATTATTAAATACAGGTGTATTTATTTTTAAATACAGGTGTATTTATTATTAAATACAGGTGCATTTATTATTAAATACACCTGTATTTATTATAAAATACAGGTGTAATTAATGATAAATACACCTGTATTTAAAAATAAATACACCTGTATTTAAAAATAAATACACCTGTATTTAATAATAAATACACCTGTATTTAAAAATAAATACACCTGTATTTAAAAATAATTACACCTGTATTTAAAAATAAATACACCTGTATTTAAAATTAAATACACCTGTATTTAATAATAAATACACCTGTAATAATCAGTTATAAGTCACGTGGTTAAGCGACTTAAAAACTTGGACTGGGAATCCACATGAAAAACACTAAGCTTATACGCGTCTTCATAGCCTCGCTTTGCCGCCTTTTGACAGACTGAACAGCTCAAGATGGCGGGGGTGGCAAATGTCCCTGATGTTTTGGAAGGTTTGCGAGTGCAGTTTTAATTAACGCTGTTGCCCAGGCTCGCACAGCAGGGTAAGTTAATTGTTTTATCAGACGAATTCGGTTCTTGTGACGATCTACACCGAGTCAGTGGGGCATCCACATCCAGAAGTTGAACTTGAAGGGAGGCCTGTACGCGTTTTTGACCAAAGATGCAAAATATTGGAATTCGGTGCGAGAGACTAGCTGCTATATCGTGTTATCGGTAATCTTGAACTTTAGCGTGTTAAATTCATAGCTCTTAATTCAGAGGCATTTAAGTCTCCAAATTTGTAGAACCTGTACTTGTAATCATAACAAGTCATTTTAGATCCCTTTGAAGTTACGGAATGAACTCCGATGATGAACTGTACGAATGCATTTGACCCATCAAAGAAGGAATTATCCGTGTGACCAGACAAGGGAGACAACTCTTTCGTGTAGATGATGTCCCATGGTTGACAACGTACACCATTTTCGTCACGCTAAAGTTCAAGATTACCTTGTTATCTGTGTGTGTGTGTGTGTAATCCGTTGTAAAGTGTATATTATGATTATTTGGTGGCGGCGGCAGTGGTACGTATATAATCTCATATGGAAAGCCGTTTGGTTCATAACAAACCTTGATTGATATGGGTTAAAGCTGTGGTCTATTTATGACTTTCCGGGGCTACGAGGTTGAAAAATAGGGACAAAATCATGTACAGATTTCTGTACAGCAAACACTACCCGAAACCCCACCTATACGGCGTGTATGACCTTGAGAGCTTCAGTCAACGCTTGAATTTTGCAGTGGTAACATCCGGTTTGCTCTCGCAGAGCTGAGCATATTTGTTGTCAAGAAGGATCGAGCAGAAAAAATAAACGACTTGGCAGGGATTCGAACTCAAGGCATCGGGGCCTCGAAATGTCGGGGCCGATGTCTTAACCGCTAGGCCACTACACCAGTATTGTCAAAGATAAAAAAAATTGATAATTTTATATCATTCTACGCTTGAATTATCATTTATGCGTTGCAAAAACGTAAAAATTGACATTAAAATTTGCCTTTATTTGCAAACATGTTTTACAGAATCGCAGTACATGTTTACACCGTCATGCTACACGACATTCGCGCCATGCAAATAGCTGCGATATCTCTATTTACAACATGCAAGAAAATGACAAGAACAGTAATTGAATCTCTCCAAAGCCAGTTGAAACCAGACATCTAAGAAATAGTTATACATGTATTCACTTCTGAACAACCGGCACGGTTGGCCTAGTGGTAAGGCATCCGCCCCGTGATCGGGAGGTCGTGGGTTCGAACCCCGGCCGGGTCATACCTAAGACTTTAAAATTGGCAATCTAGTGGTTGCTCCGCCTGGCGTCTGGCATTATGGGGTTAATGCTAGGACTGGTTGGTCCGGTGTCAGAATAATGTGACTGGGTGAGCCATGAAGCCTGTGCTGCGACTTCTGTCTTGTGTGTGGCGCACGTTATATGTCAAAGCAGCTCCGCCCTGATATGGCCCTTCGTGGTCGGCTGGGCGTTAAGCAAGCAAACAAACAAACAAACAAACAAACTTCTGAACAATGGGCGGATAGAGATATAAATCATGCTGCTTCAAGAATAACATAACATGAATTCATATCAATGTTTTTCCTTCATTTTCTCAATTGGCGCAGTAGCCTAGTGGTTAGGACATGAGACACGAAGTCGAGAGTTCGAATCTTCGCCGGGGCTTTTATTTTTTCCCCTTGATCTCTCTTGAAGATAAAATATGATCAGTCTTGAGAGAGCAAACCGGCTGTTATCCCTGAAAAATTCAAGCGTTGACTGAAGCTCTCAAGGTCATACACGCCGTATAGGTGGGGTTTCGGGTAGCGTTTGCTGTACAGAATTCTGTACATGATTGTATCCCTATTTTTCAACCTCGTAGCCCAGGAAAGTCATAAATAGACCACAGCTTTAATCTCCAGAGCTGTGTACCAGGGAAAACCATGTTATAAAGTAGACTTTTTATTAAATTTAACTTGAGACATTTAAGCTGTACAAATTAATTTCATTCACAAATACTAGTTTCATAAATATCCTTGGCCTGCAGAGATAGAATAACAAATACTTGCACATTTTGTTTGTCTTAGTGTTCAGTAAAAGTACAAAGGTTTTAAAGTAAAGCACCTTCATAACATGGAAACCGGAAGTTGTGACATGAATTTGAATACTGCTAACACTACCAAGAAAATAATATATATATATTCTATGTTGTTTTGTTGCAAGTCTGCATCATTAACAACCTGGAGTATTACTGGAAAAAAAATTATTACTAAAGAAAATATGTATACTCTCGATACTCTCCATGCACATGATTTTTGTGCAGACGAGAATTTTTGCAATTCAATAAAAGGGCGACCACTTAGTAAAGTCTTGGTTCAATTATGTTCTTTTTATGGGTTAGTTGTTAGCAACAATGTAACCGACAAACTTCAAACTGAATTTTGGTGCTTTCCTCTAACATATATTATATATTTGAAAAACATCAATGTTTACCTGTGTCAAGTTTCTTTTTTGGGAGAGTATACATTCAAGTTGCCATTTAATACATGTTTTAAGGACTGAAAATACATGTCACAAAATGGGAAACGGCCCAGGAGAATAACTTATATGTAAAGCAGCAAATGATAAGCACATGGTTTTACCCCTGAAAGCTCCAAAGATTTGGGAAAATGAATCTCGTTTGCCTTCACATATCAAACTGAACGTCAAGCAGCTCAAAAAAAGTCTCAAGAAAAGTTACGCTTTCAAAATAGCATTTCATTCTGTGTCGCAAAGCATGCTTAACATTTCTACGCTTCTACAAATGAACACAAGCATGCAATAATTCCCTCTCTTTTGAGTCCTGGTACTTGTATGCTTATTAAGAAAGCGGGATGATGTTTCCTTTATTTCAGAATTTCTTTTTTGTCTTGTTTCAGATGGAAAGTGCGGAGAAACCACCATCTCAGATTTCGTGTTTTTCATGTCTGGGAGCCGGTCCACAGTACCAGGAGGGTACCAGAGTCCTCTGACCGTGGTGTTTGTGGACACACCCGAAAAGCCACTCCCCAGAGTGTCAACTTGTGCCCTCAGAATGCAGGTGTCTGCCCCACACGTCAAGAACTGAGGCAGAAGCTGTCCCAGGCTGTTCTTGAAGGGGGTGGATTTTATTTATTGTAAAAACTTTCCTTCAATGGTGCGATTAGTTTCTGCTTGGTAGCCGTAGCTGTTGGTGTTTCTATCTGTACACACCCTGGGGGGGGGGGGGGGGTGTTAACGTTGAACTTTGAAATCTTAAAATTATTAAGACAAGGTGTGGGTGGTTTTTTTCTCTCCGTAAAATAAGCTTTATTTTAGGTGCCTGTACCGTACATCATTTCTTACTTGCTATTAAATGCAAGAGAGAGACTTTCGAAGATTTGATGTTTGTGTTTCGCATTATTTTTGCTTGGTAGCCGTAGGTGTTGGTGTTTCTTTCTGTACACACCCTGCGAAAAAATGTTTGTTCTGCAATTTTGAAGAGAATTCACAAATGTATTCAAACTGAATTATTTGAGGTCATGCTGCAAAGGAAAAAAAAAACATGACCCTGATTTAACCGGTTTCCTATACTCCTTTACATACCTTGTTTTTGTTTTGATTGTTTTCTTTGCTTTTTGCAGGGGGGGGGGGGGGGGGTGTTTAACGTTGAACTTTGAAATCTTAAAATTATTAAGACAAGGTGTGTGTGGGTTTTTTCTCTCAGTAAAATAAGCTTTATTTTGGGTGCCTGTACCGTACATCATTTCTTACTTGCTATTAAATGCAAGAGAGAGACTTTCGAAGATTTGATGTTTGTGTTTTGCATTATTTAAATTGCCGTTGTGTTTCAAGAGTGTGTTCTGTTCTTATTTGTTTTTTTGCACCACTGTTTGTCATTATGTTGCCTGCTTTTCGTGTTCCGTGTAACGCTGTCCATGGAAAACATGTAAAGCATTGTATTTCTCTCGACTATTGATCAAGTAAACTAAGCACTTCACATCATATCAGGTATCAGTTACCTAATGTACAGAATAAATGGTTCAACCCCCCTACTACACGAATAACACGTTGCCAGCAAAATATCAAAAGCACTCGGACTAGCGTTACAGTGTCCCATACAAAACTTGGCAATATACACCATAAACCGGATACAAACAAATCAATTGCACGCTAACAACTTTGTTATACTGTCTCATAATGGTATACAAATTAATAAACTCAAAAGCGTTTGTAACAGTTATGATAATGTGATATTCGTGCCCTGTGTAACGATAGTCTGTTTTTATGTTTTACCAAATTAACCAAAACTGGCGTTGTCTACTGCTTTTCCTTTTATAGTTTTACACTCCTCTGTAGTGAAGGTCACTGCTCACACAAGGGCGGGGATGTAGCTCAGTCCTGTTGGCCGCTGTCAGCGCGAGTTCGTCCCCACGTTCGGCGAGAGATTTATTATTGCTCACAGTCAACTTTGTGTGCAGACTCTCCTCGGTGTCCGAACACCCCCGTGTGTACACGCAAGCACAAGACCAAGTGCGCACGAAAAAGATCCTGTAATCCATGTCAGAGTTCGGTGGGTTATAGAAACACGAAAATACCCAGCATGCTTCCTCCGAACGCGGCGTATGGCTGCCTAAATGGCGGGGTAAAAACGGTCATACACGTAAAAGCCGTGGGAGTTTCAGCCCATGAACGAACAAACGGCTCACACAATTTCAGCTTTCTTGTTTAGTTTATAAATTTCAGCCTCAATTCCTCGTCTCTGTAACCAGTATTAAATAGTGACTGTTTTGCTAACTGTTCAGCTGTCACCTGCCAAGTAGAACCGATGTATTCTTTATGATGTGATAAAATTAAAGTATTCATTCCACTTTGTGATGGATGAACTCGCAACTGCCAAGTATTACCAGTCTTATGATGGGATAAAAATTAAGTATTCATTCCATTTTGTGATAGGTTAACTCTCAACTGCCAAGTAATACCAGTCTAATGATGTGATAAAAATATTCATTCCATTGTGTGATGGGTTAACTCTCACCTGCCAAGTATTACCAGTGTGTCTTGTGATGTGATAAACATAAAGTATGCATTCCATTTTGTGATGATTTTCCTTATTTAAAGTGGATTTTCTGCATGACACTTGTTTGATTAAAATTAATTGTATTTGTGGCAGACAACTTGAGTTATGTTTTGTGTTTTTGTAAAAACAACTTGTTTTTTTTAATATGACTGGAAATGAGACTAGCAGCCATGAATCCATAACTACATTTTGCTGTCCATCATAGACATCTCACTCGCACATGTTCATTGCCTCACCATACAGGAATCAAAATCCATACAAACAATTTGTATTATCCAATATTCAAACTTGTCATACACATTTATTCATACACAAGAATTATGTGTCATACACATTCAAGCAATCAAGATCCAATAAATGTATATAATTGATGTTCTTAAAAAGACTACACACACACCTAAATATATAGGTGATCTTTGAAATGGGACATTTACATGCAAAATTCAGAATGCAAACAGAGCTTTGGCTTGCAAATGTAATAGTCATTAACCAGCACATAATATGAATAATTTTTGAAATTGTTGTGATACTGATTCAATTTTTCACATAAAATCAGAATTTCATTTATTTTAGTTTCCTGATACAAATGATTCGTCTAGCTTACCTTGAATAAACATACCAATACGTCAAAAAGTAGGACATCTGAGCTCAAAGATTAATAGTTTGGTTTGAAAAATCTCTAAATACACATAATTACAAAAACAAAACAAAATTCCGTGATAGAACATGTACTGATCTTGCAACTAAAGTAACAAGAAGGGCAAAGCCCATACGACTCGCATGCTTTACACATTTTTCCTACCAAAATACATGTGACCTTGACCCAAGGTCAAGGTCATCCAAGGTCATGCAACACAGCTGTTAATTCAAGACATAGGAGGTACAATGGTGCTTATTGGCTCTTTCTACCATGAGATATGGTCACTTTTAGTGGTTCACTACCTTATTTTGGTCACATTTCATAAGGGTCAAAGTGACCTTGACCTTGATCATATGTGACCAAATGTGTCTCATGATGAAAGCATAACATGTGCCCCACATAATTTTTAAGTTTGAAACAGTTATCTTCCATAGTTCAGGGTCAAGGTCACTTCAAAATATGTATACAATCCAACTTTGAAGAGCTCCTGTGACCTTGACCTTGAAGCAAGGTAAACCAAACTGGTATCAAAAGATGGGGCTTACTTTGCCCTATATATCATATATAGGTGAGGTATTCAATCTCAAAAACTTCAGAGAAAATGGGAAAAATGTGAAAAATAGCTGTTTTTTAGGCAACATTTATGGCCCCTGCGACCTTGACCTTGAAGCAAGGTCAAGATGCTATGTATGTTTTTTGGGGCCTTGTCATCATACACCATCTTGCCAAATTTGGTACTGATAGACTGAATAGTGTCCAAGAAATATCCAACGTTAAAGTTTTCCGGACGGACGGACGGACGACTCGGGTGAGTACATAGACTCACTTTTGCTACGCATGTGAGTCAAAAAGGGGACTCGGGTGTGCTGTTAAAATTGTTGGCACATTTTAGTATCTAAAACTCACCTTTGATTTTAGGGGGTGCCTATTCTTTCTTTATTTTGTGTTTAACATTGTTTTCAACCACGAAGGTTATATCGCGACGGGGGGAGATGGGATAGAGCCACTTGTCAATTGTTTCTTGTTCACAAAAGCACTTAATCAAAAATTTGCTCCAGGGGCTTGCAACGTAGTACAATATATTACCTTACTGGGAGAATGCAAGTTTCCAGTACAAAGGACATAACACTTACATACTGCTTGAGTAAAATCTTTACAAAAATTGACTATATTCTATACAAGAAACACTTAACAAGGGTAAAAGGAGAAACAGAATCAGTTAGTCGCCTCTTACGACATGCTGGGGAGCATCGGGTAAATTCTTCCCCCAAACCCGCGGGGGGTACCTATGCGACTGACCACAATGTTTACTTTCATCAGGCACAAAGTTCTTCAGCAGAAGAATGATTAATATTCTAGCAACAAACATGCAATAAATTCATACATGATTATTGATGTTCAAAAAATGCTCTACACTACTTCACCAAACTAAATGGAGAACTGAAAATGTTTAAAACACTTTCTTTCTTTGGTGTTTTCAACCACGAAGGTTATATCGCCACGTGGAAGGGGGGGGGGGGGGGGGGGGGGGAATGGGATAGAGCCACTTGTTAATTGTTTCTTGTTCACAAAAGCACTAATCAAAAAATTGCTCCAGGGGAAAACACTAACCATAAACAATAAACACCACTATGAGGTTTGATAGGTAACTTAAAGGGACCTTGACCTTCAATGAACGTTGCAAAAAGCTTATGTTCTGATGAATATGGGTGAATGAGGCACCATTGAATATAAAAAGAAAAATAACTGATTTGACTCTAGTTAAACTATGGCGCTCATGGCATCATACCAAAGTTTGAACGAGTATCCCTTTCACTGTTCTGTACAGCTGTGAAAACACAGTGAGACATAATAATAATGAACATAAATTAATCACCCCTTCTCGCCAGAGCTCACGGCAATACACAATAGCAAAACAAATCAGAGCATTCACACACCGACACACACAAAGTCGTTAAAGGTTTATTGGCTGCGGCAATAATAGCCGCAAGAATAATCCTTTAGTTCGTTCAAAGTACCCAAGCATGTCCTGTATACAAAAGTAAGGCGATTGAGATTTTATTTTGGGTTTTTTACACAAGCCAGAGAACACCAGTGCTTGTGAGAGCAAAACGTTTGCCCGTAGGGAAGTGAACCTTCCTTATCTTTCGCACCAGAGAGCTGTTCAAAAGGGGTATTGTGCAAGTTGGCTATTAAACCATTGTAATTCGGAAAATGTCTTTAACCTTCGCCGGCACTCGTGGGTCCGTGCGGACCCAGAAGGGTGTTTGATTGCAAATATCTTTTAAACGAGTTGGAATTTTTTAATGAGCTTTTAGAAATGCCTCAGACACCTAACAAGCTATCATCTCCTAAAAGCTCATTAAATTTCAGTGATAATTAATTAATTAATTAATGGTCAAATTTAGACTACACACGGAAGCATTTGTGGGGACGTGCGGACCCATACTTCCCAAAGAAGGAAAAGCGTGTATACCCTTCCGAGGCACTCGTGGGTCCGTGCGGACCCAGAAGGGTGTTTGATTGCAAATGAGACAGTGACAAAAGGTCAGGTGTCATGTCTACTGTCCCGAATGACACACGATTGCTGACATTTCACCATTGCCAAAAGAATAAACAAATAAGAAATAGGTAGAAAATGAATGTGAAAACTGACTTTGATTGTTGATCAGTATTTTCTATACCACTAACAAATAATCTACTTACACATAGCTGTTTGGCAAATGTATGTTGCATGGGACACACTGACATGAAAGTGGAAGATGTTTTTCCCTCTAGAGAAACTACATATCAAGTTACACTTTTTGTGCTCTTCCATTCCAGTTGGCAATCAATTGTTAACGCATGTTATTAGAAAAAATAGAACGAAAACAGATTAGATAGAATGAAAAATGTACTGGTGATGTCATTTGGGACATACTGACATGAAAACGTCACCTTTTGTCATTGTCTCAAATATCTCTTAAACGAGTTGGAATTTTTTAATGAGCTTTTAGAAATGCCTCAGACACCTACAAAGCTTTCATCTCCTAAAAGCTCATTAAATTTCAGTGATAATTAATTAATTAATTAATTAATTAATGGTCAAATTTAGACTACACACGGAAGCATTCGTGGGGACGTGCGGACCCATACTTCTCAAAGAAGGAAAAGCGTGTATACCCTTCCGAGGCACTCGTGGGTCCATGCGGACCCATACTTCTCAAAGAAGGACAATTGTGCAAACCCTTCCGTGGCACTCGTGGGGCCATGCAGACCCATAATATTTTACCAAATACCGTGTGCAGTCTAAATTTGACCATTAATTAATTAATTAATTATCACTGAAATTTAATGAGCTTTTAGGAGATGATAGCTTTTTAGGTGTCTGAGGCATTTCTAAAAGCTCATTAAAAAATTCCAACTCGTTTAAGAGATATTTGCATCAAACACCCTTCTGTGTCCGCACGGACCCACGAGTGCCACGGAAGGATATGCATATTTTTCTTTCTTTGAGAAGCATGGGTCTGCACGGCCCCACGAGTGCCACGGAAGGATATGCACATTTTTCCTTCTTTGAGAAGCATGGGTCTGCACGGCCCCACGAATGCGTCCGTGTGTAGTCGATAACGAGTGCCGGCGAAGGTTAATGGCTGAATAACAATGAGTTCCTTTATACGTTGGATTGGGCAAGCCATATATATATATATATATATATATATATATATATAAATATATCTAGCATCAATAAACCTAAAAATACACTAAGGTCTTTTTCAAAAACAATAGTCTGTTTTAAAAACTTTCAGCAATTTTCAACTTTATAAATCTATACTATAGATACATCAAAAGAAATTTGGTCAGACATGGGATTCAGAAAAAGTGATAATTAAGGAAAAAAAAAGTAGGGTCCAGGGGCAACGCCCCTGGTCGGGGTCTGGGGGCAAAGCCCCCAGAAGCTGAAGGTTTTTAGTATTTTAGACACACAAAAATGGCCCTGAAATGCATATTTCAGCTTAATCATAGCCCCCCCCTCCCTTTCCATGTTTCTCAAATTAATTTTACGCTAAGACTCAAAATAAGGAGGAGAAAGAGAGAGAGAGAGAGAGAGAGAGAGAGAGAGAGAGGCGGGGATGGGGGGGGGGGTGGTGGCGTGTGACGGTGTGGTTTCAATGTTCTTACCTCGTCGGTGCCAAACGACCCCAGTGACTGATTACACGACTGGGTTTTCAGGATAGTCAGGTGCTTGTTGCTTTTCAAGTGGCTTTTGAGGGCAGTCTTTCCATTGGAACCGTAGTTGATAACATTAACATCGTTGCACAAAGTGCACTAAGTTTTTCCCGGCAAGTTGATTTTAGCAAAAGCATCGCCAACTTTCAGTTTCACGTCTTGTGTCTTCTGGCCTTTCTCGTATTTCCAGCTCAATGATACAACTTCATCGAGCCAGTCGAATCTCCAGAGATTTTTCTTGTACTTCTGCTGGTCAATTTCCCGGGATAGAACGGTTTCGTCTCGCTTTAGCTTCCTCATCATTTTGGCAAGTGGCTCGAAGCGATGTAAAAATGGCGCCGAATCATTCTCATACGGTATGCTTTAGCTTATACTGAATCCCCGATAGCTACGTTGAAACGGTGACTGTAGGAGACAAAGACACAGAGCGCGTTCCCATACGGATCGACCAGCAACAGTCTGACCGTTTTAGGAACCAACCGTTCAAGAATAGTATGGAATGGAGCGTCGCGATCAGCGGACCGGCCGAAAAACTTGGGTCTTTACCTACATATACCCCAACATTTTCTCAGCGGATTTGCACGAATCTCAAGAATGATCCCTGGAGCCTAAAAATTTACGGAATTCCGTAATTTTACGGAAGAATCCCATGTCTGTTTGGTGCAATTAAACAGGTAACCTAATGGCAAATCATTGTGTAAAACTTTCTTTACAACTTTCTTTCACAAAGTGTACATATTTTTTTTTTTTTTTTTAGCAATATTGTTTTCGTGGTGCAGTACCTGTGTTTAAAAATAATAAAATACACAGCGGACATAATTTCGCTTTATTTGAATGACTTTCCACTTTACAAAGATTGGTTTAGAATTAGAGCGCAGATTTAAACCAATTTGAAAAAAACAGTTGCTTATACCTTCTACCATGCTTGGTACTTTGAACAAACTTTATGATTGTTTTTGAGGCTTTCATTGTTGCAGCCCAATGCTGCTCAGTGCAAATTAACTTTTTTGAAGGCGAAGTGTCTGCACCCAGACACATCCTTACTCTGAGGTCTCAAAGCAAACCCGCAAATTGAGGCACACCTCCCAACGCCATGCAAGATATTGCAGATTTATTGCACGATTACGTGGCTAGAGCGGATAGGGCAAGTAGCCTAATAAGTTTACAATTTAAAACGAATGCTTCTTTCATTGACAAAAGCAGTAATCATGTGTCAAAACACTGGATCGGCTTTGGAATGCGCTTGTAAATAAAAGTAGACAATGAATTTTTCTTGTGATTCCACTGACCAATCTGCTTGTAGTCTGGACAATCAAGCGTACAAAATATGGCAAAATCGTATGGGTTCACAGGTCTGCTATACACTTCAGGTTTGGGGTGTCCACAAGCTAACTTTTTTTTTACTCGAGCATGTTGGCAACGAACTGGAGAACAACATCTGACCATGTTGATCGGTGGGTGGCCCACTCCGAGGGTCAATGCGCTCCGTTAGTTGCACGAGCTGTTCCTCAGAGAGGGGGCAAGCCGTGGCAGGCACATCCTAACGACTGTCTGGCAAAGGATGGTCCTCGATTATCGATTGAAGGCTTCTCCCTTTCCAGAAGTCCTGTACTGCTGTGGATGTGCTGGCTCGTCTCTCCAGCATCCCCCTGAAGAAGAGCTGCAGGGGAGTTCTGTTGCGCTCTGTCCTCAGGGGTTGGTGGTTCTTCTGTTCCACAATCCACTGTAGGGACCGGTTCAGCCTGGGCAGAAAAACATAGTGGAGGGCCCACAAGTGAATGGGATTGTCCATGTTCAGTATCCCCAGACCACCTTCTGCCTGTGGTGTTCCCATTGCAGTAAACAGGTCATGGTAAGGGTTCACCACATCTTTCCAGACGTCGAGCCAGAGACGCTCGATCCTTTGGTTATGGTCACTGCGGCCTTGCATCGCACTGCCTCTCCCTTCTCCCCTGTGTTCATTCATGAGGGCGACGACATCCAGATTCTCGCCACCATGGTCCATGCGGACTCTTGACGGGAGTCCAAAGCGTTGGGTTCCACCCAAAAACAGATCCCGAACGGTCTCTGACCTGTTGTTTCGGTGGCATGGAGGAAGGTAGTGGCCCGGCTAAAGCCATCGATTGCCCCATGAATCACCATTTTCCACCTGCAATATAACAAACAGAGATCCGTTTCCATATATATGTGATTTCACCACACAAATTCTGATTAAAGAGTTATTGGGAAATAAGTACAGGTAACATGCTCAGTAAATATTAAAAAGTAATGGTCAAAGTGCTTTTTCATGACCGAGAATCAAGACCATTATTTTTAATATATATCATTGAGAAAAGGTGTGTAACCCATTTAATCCACCTTTCTTCAATTTTGCAAAGAAATAAATCAAGAAAAGCAATTGCTTTATATGACTTTTCTTCGTCATGTCCATAAGCCTTAAGGGTCTTGTAGGTCTTAAAAGGAGGATTCCACTAACTGCTGGGACTCTAAAATTTGATAAAAATAAGCAAAATTTTGGTAATGTCTGCTGGTTAATAACACATACAATTCAGTGAAATTTAATAAAAAATAACTGAGAAAACCGCAATGTAAAGCTTTTACAAACTTGACCCCACTGTGACCCCAAAATGTGACAGGGATCAACCAAACTAGGGTCACGTAGGTAGATGATCAAATCCTTCAAGTGTTCAAAGTTTCAAAGCTCAAGCTTCAAAAACACCTGAGATAACATCAATGTTAAGATATTTTGATTCGAACATGACCCCCTGTGACCCCAAAACTTGACGAAGGTCAATCTTCTTCTTCTTCAGCGTTCGACGATGGCTGTGTCTAGATTCTTTCAGGCCTGGGAATGAGTAAAAGTGGTTTGGGCGTACTGACGGGAAAATGTTGCGTTTTAAGCATTTTTAAGGGCACACGGAGGCTCTTTTCTTACACAATTAGAAAAGGACTTCGTCGTAAATACGACGAAAGGCGTATCATTCCCAGGCCTGTTCTTTGGCCCGTGATGTTGACGAAGTGGGCTGTGACGAAGGTCAATCAACCTTATGTCGTCTTCTTCTTCTTATGCGTTCGTGGGCTGAAACTCCCACGTGCACTCGTGGTTTGCACGAGTGGAATTTTACGTGTATGACCGTTTTTACCCCACCATTTAGGCAGCCATACGCCGCTTTCGGAGGAAGCATGCTGGGTATTTTCTTGTTTCTATAACCCACCGAACTCTGACATGGATTACAGGATCTTTTTCGTGCGCACTTGGTCTTGTGCTTGTGTGTACACACGGGGGTGTTCGGACACCGAGGAGAGTCTGCACACAAAGTTGACTCCGAGAAATAAATCTCCCGCCGAACGTGGGGACGAACTCACGCTGACAGCAGGCAACTGGATACAAATCTAGCGCGCTACCGACTGAGCTACATCCCCGCCCACAATCTTATGTCAAGTTGGTACATTATCAAAACCTAGAAGTGTGCGTACTATTAACCCTTACACCGGTGCAATTCTGTAACACATGTTACATAGCCACTGGTGAATTAACAGAGAGAAACATAACAAAAAACAGTCATATAGGTTTTCGCATCAATGGGAGGTAATCGGAACCGACCAAACAGACTGAGCCAATAGCGCGACATATGTCGTGACAACCAGGTGACAGCATACGTAAAGTAGCGCGACATATGTCGCGACAACCAGCCTAAGGGTTAAAGCTCTAGCTAAAAACACATCTGAGATAACATCAACGTTAAGTTTTTATTAAACGAACATGACCCCGCTGTGACCCCAAAATTTGATGAGGGTCAACGAAACTGCGGTCACTTCGTGAAATCATCAAACCCTAAAAGTGTGCAAAGTTTCAGAGGTCTAGCTGTATAAACTTCTGAGATAACAGCTCAACGTTACATTTTTTGTCCTTGGACAGACAGACAGCCTGCCCACAGCACACATAATTATTTTGATCAAGTATTATTCACTCAGCCAGTCTACCTGCACAAGCATGTGATTAATCCATGGTTGAAGAGTTCTGTGAAAATTGCGCAATTCTGCAAACTCTTTATAGCAGTTAATTTAATTTCGAATAAAATAAAGTACATAGTTGTTCTGCTAAGACGATAAGGCAAATATTTTTGCGTTCTTTTCATGTTTAAGTATCTCGGGAAAAAAAGTTCTATTTATGAAGTGAAATATAATTGACCTACAGATTACTGTCTTTTTATTTGTACAAATGCAAAATGGGAACAACTCTATTTTCTACACAAAATATGAGAGTTACTTGCCTTGAGACCTTGTGTCTGGTACAACGTAGATTTTGATTTAGAAAACAACCAAACTTATGGATCTTATATTGGATTCTGTGTGTTGAAACCTGAAATGAATAGTGTAAATGCAGTTGAGTATGTATGAGCTCTTTCCTCTTTCGAATATTTGAGCATTCAGAACTTTTCAGTCACCAAGCAGTGACCACACAGTGTGGTTTCTCAACCTATGAGCTATCGAGGATTCAGACTGGTTGCTGGGTGGTTATTTGTTAGGACTAGGTAGCTTGGTATTCACCGAAAAGTATTCCCCCCTCTGCTTATTTCTCTGTTAACTTGAAGGGGTGTTTATTGTTAAAAAAAACACCAAGCAACCAAATTTAAATAACCACCCAGTAGAAATGGTAAGGTATAACCAGAATATGTTTTGTATTCCGTGGGGAAATCATCAATGGACCAGTCTTTCATTACATATCCAGAAAATGACAAAATAAAAAGAAAAGAAAAGAAAATACTTGCACACGACTCACCTTCGTTACCCACCTACCCCTTAGAAGACGCCCTTCCTTTTACGATCCCAAACAAGACATTTTCAAGACCCTGTTTCATAGCTGCCAACCCCTGTGAAGCCCAAAGAGTAGCATTTTGGAACTTTCACCAAATGTCAGAGTTGCAATTGGTGTTTATAAGCGTAGCACTCGCATAATCTTAAATTTGAATCGCAAGCCCGCATTTAAAATGCCATCAAAAACGTTTGTAAGATTCTGAGAGCTCTACGACATTACAACCGTCTAAACATAGTTCAATGTCACACGCTTTCCTTCTTTGCCACTACTAAAGCAAACGTATGCAAGATTGTATGTTACACGCTTTAGGAGCATGGCAAGAACGGATTCAAACTCAAAATCGTCACTCCAAAAAAACATAAAATGCACACACGACTTTTATTTCTCCTGCTGTTATCGTTTCTTCTCTTTACAGATTCTTCAACGCTCAGAATACTGAAAACGGCACCCCAGACGACAGTACTGTTTCCATACGCGAATTTAACTTCCCTTGGAAAGTGGTTCGCTCAGGAGGCCTGTTTGTCTGACACTATAAGGACAGAGTTCTGAACATAGATGACAAAGATTCCGGAATGAACAAACATTTTGCGGATGCAGACACAGAAAGACGTCATGAAGAATGAGATGCTTCAAAAGATACAGACTGTGACGATGACTGTGACGTCATTCCCATATAACGAGACGTCATTCACAGTTGTTCGGCCACTTCCGTCAAAAAGTAGATTTAGACAATCAACGTAATCTCGTGTGGAAGAAAACGTCTGTCACACAACCAAGTCGGAATAGCAGGTATTATTACCTATACACGCAAAGTCTGTCGAATTCTTCGGCAAAAATCGTTGAAAATGATTTGCCCGCATCGGTGTGGAACTTGCACCATAATCTTCACCACCCTTACGTTTCCCCGTTTTTATCCTGTCTCCCTCCAGTTTCCACTTCTAACACCGTCACTGTGCACAGCTTACAACTTAACAAGTGCATTGCATATTCTAATCAAATTCACAATTGGCGCATAGAGTCACCGGAAATGCGAATGCTTGCAATAAAATTCACGATTTGCTAAGCAAGTCACGTGGACAATATCGAGTCATAACGGAGTGGTTCCCAGCCATCGGTACTCGACTAGTTATGCAATGTTCATTGTTGATTGTCAAGCAATAAGTGAACATTTTGCACGCTTGTCATTTTTTTTTTTTTAGCGTAGCAGCTCAGGGCTTAGAGTAGCAGCGTAGCAATTCCTGCAAAATCGGAGCATGCTGCGCCAAAATCGTAGCAATTGGCAGGTATGCTGTTCTCTAAGATATTCTGCTCATAACCTCTGTAAGTTTACCCCCATTATAAGACCTTAATTATCTCAGGGTTT
>NC_090247.1:29836939-29846939 GCF_037325665.1 Littorina saxatilis
GGTAATATATTGTACTACGTTGCAAGCCCCTGGAGCAAATTTTTTATTAGTGCTTTTGTGAACAAGAAACAATTGACAAGTGGCTCTATCCCATCTCCCCCCTTTCTCCGTCGCGATATAACCTTCGTGGTTGAAAACGACGTTAAACACCAAATAAAGAAAGAAACAGGCAGATAGCATGGACCTCATCGCCATGTTTTCACAGATCGCAGAAATCACTGACTGCCTGTAACTGAAATCCTCATACCCTATTCTTTTTCTTCCCCAGACGAGTTTAACCACAGGCAGATAACGTCAACATGGACCTCGCCATGTTCTCCCAGATCGCAGAAATCACTGACTGCCTGTACCTGAGCAGTGCAGCAGCTGTCAAGGGGGAGAAGATTCGCCTGCTGGGCATCACCCAAATCATCAATCTCACCATGGACATTCCCAACTTGAAGATGCACAATGTGGAGAGCATCCAGATCCATGTCGATGATGTGCCTTCCGCCAACCTCAGCGTCTACTTTGACCGCTGTGCTGATAAGATCAACCAGGTGTGTTGGAGGGGGGAGGTTGTGAGTGTGGGTGACAGTTTTGTTGTTGTTGTCATTTGTTTGTTTGTTTGTTTGTTTTGTGTGTGTGTATTTCTTTTTTGGGGGGTAAGGTATGTTGAGGAGAGAATTGTTGTTGACAGGAATGTTCGGAGTGATATGATTGTATGCACATCATGTGAGTAAGTTATGTGTGTGTGTGTGAGTGTATGTGTGTGCGTGCCAGAGTACATGCATGTGTGTATAGGTTTTAGGTGGCAATTAGACAGACATGAAGGCAGAACCTTTCGTTCACTGTCTCCCAGATGTAAGTTACTTGCCCAAAGCACATTTGTGTGTTTCACGTAGCAAACCTTGAGCTGCAGTCTACTCATCCATAATATTACCACAACACCAGCAGTAATATTCATCCATGCATGTTTCAGGTGGCCAGGCAGCGAGGCCGAACTCTAGTCCACTGCGTGGCAGGCGTCAGTCGCTCGTCCAGCATCTGCATAGCGTACCTGATGAAGTACCAGAACATGCCCCTGGACCAGGCGTACCGCCACTGCAAGCGGTGCCGCTCTGTCGTGCACCCAAACATCGGCTTCTTTAAGCAGCTGGTGGACTATGAGCGGCGCCTGTTTGGACGCAACACAGTGCGCATGGTGCAGTCCAATATAGGACTGGTGCCGGAGGTCTATATCAAGGAGACGGAGCACATGGTGTGGCTGCCCAGCTCTCGACCCGGGCGCAGTCACTACGGTTACTAGCAGACTGGTGCTGGAGTTTGCAGTCACTGACTTCAGCGGGTGTGTGGGTGCAACTTTGCGTGCCACCGGCTGTGGCGGTATTGGTGAAATGTGATGTATTTTATGTTTGAGACTGCCTGACACTGCGAGGCATTTTTACAAGGACACTAAAATCTTGAGTCTTGAATCTTGAGCTATTATTGGCCTGTTAACCTTTTTCTGGTGCTGAAGATTGGAATCACTGTGGTTACCATTCTCGGGCTATGTTGTTTTGGCACTGGAGGTTGCAGTCACGTTGGAGACTTACTGGGTTCTTAGTCTCCCGTTCTGGCGCTAAAATTTGCAATCACTTATATGGTGACTTGAAACTGGGTGCCGGTCTTGAGATGGTTTTTTGGATGACGGTGACATTTCTGGCTGTTGAAGCAGTTTTTTTCTGTGTGATTTGGGATAATATTGACTGCAATAAATAAATAAAATATCTCCAAGAGGCTGTGTTTTCCTTTACAGTGTGACAACATTCTAGAAGACATTTCTTTGTTTGATTTTGGCATTTTTGTTTGATAGCATCTGACCTGGTGATGTTGAATTACAAAGAAGAAAAACTGGTGATAAACAATGAACTCATTGACACTGCTCCTATGCAGTTTTCTTGTGTGTGCATTTTGTTCATTTATGGAACTGCATGTGGATGTGCAAGCACTTGTTATAGGTTTGTGTTGAAAGAGTGAACTTGAGAGGTCACAGAATACGCAACTTGTGGAAAATGTGAAGGATCAAATATATACGCACCTGGAGGTACAGATAGGCTTAGAACTAAAACGCCTTCATCTGTTGCAGTGAGCACATCGTGTTTTGAAAGCCTGTAGCTGTTACAGTGGAACCTTCCTTTTAATACCTCCCAACATATCTGAGAAAAATGCCCCCCCGCGGGTTAGGGGGAAGAATTTACCCGATGCTCCCCAGCATGTCGTAAGAGGCGACTAACGGATTCTGTTTCTCCTTTTACCCTTGTTAAGTGTTTCTTGTACAGTATAGAATATAGTCAATTTTTGTAAAGATTTTAGTCAAGCAGTATGTAAGAAATGTTAAGTCCTTTAAGTACTGGAAACTTGCATTCTCCCAGTAAGGTGATATATTGTACTACGTTGCAAGCCCCTGGAGCAATTTTTTGGTTAGTGCTTTTGTGAACAAGAAACAATTGACAAGTGGCTCTATTCCATCTCCCCCCTTTCCCCGTCGCGATATAACCTTGAACGGTTGAAAACGACGTTAAACACCAAATAAAGAAAAGAAATAAAGAAATCTGAGAAAAATAAGGTCTAATAATGGAGGTAAATTTACAGAGGTTATGAACAGACAATCTCAAAAAGTAAGGTCTTAAAAGGGAGGAAGTCTTAAATTGGGGGGGGGGGGGGGGGGGGGGTGTCTTAAGAAGGGGGGTTCCACTGTAGTATATGGACTAGTACAGCACAATCTGAGTAAGGTCTAATAATGGAGGTAAATTTACAGAGGTTATGAACAATCTCAAAAAGTAAGGTCTTAAAAGGGAGGAAGTCTTAAATTGGGGGGGGGGGGGGGGGTGTCTTAAAAAGGGGGGTTCCACTGTAGTATATGGACTAGTACAGCACAATCTGAGTAAGAACATTGCACTATAGCACAATCTGTTCAAGATCATATACCACAATGAATCATCTTTTTGGAGCACAATTTATCAAAGGAACAGACTTCTTCAGAGGCTGTTGTTTTTGAAGGAGTAACTATAGTTAAACAGAGGGACTTTTGTGCTTGACCTTAAAATTACTGTGCAACGTACTGCAACTCAAAGCAGTCACATCTGTAATGCTAGAGTAGAAGGATGAGGATGAGGAGAAATTTGTACGGTTTTTTACTTGTATGTATATACGCTCTGTTGAAGGTTAACTGTTAATTTCATACAAAGAAAAACATCAAAGAAGGAAAAAAAGCTACTCAAGGAAACAACATCAATGAAGGAGAAGTAAACATGACATATGTCAAAGTCAAGGAGCTGGAGAAAATATGCATGTAACAAATATACATGTGAGCAAATTAATGAATAGACTTTGCAGTTGCTTCTGTTACACCTGCATTTTTATGCAAAATGAAAATAATGTCACTATTGTGAATGACAAATTGGAGCAAAGTTGAAGTGGGGCAAAGTGTTCAATCAGAGGTTGTGCATTAACCCTTAGGCTGGTTGTCGCGACATATGTCACGCTACTTTACGTATACTGTCACCTGGTTGTCACGACATATGTCGCGCTACTGGCTCAGTCTGTTTGGGCGGTTCTGATTACCTCCCATCGATGCGAAAACCTATATGACCGTTTTTCTTTATTTTTCTCTCTGTTAAACCACCAGTGGCTATGTAACATGTGTTACAGAATTGCACCATTGTAAGGGTTAATTAATCAGCACATCTCTGTAGGCAAAATTAGGCAGAGTAGAAAGGCAAAACGTGAATAAACCTATAATGACTTTCCCGACAGAATTATGTGTGTTTTGCTAACATCAGTTACTCCCTTGGGGTGTGTTTGTATGTTTATATCCACATATGTATGACTAGATGAATACCCGCTTTGCCGGGTATGGCTTCGCCGGGAAGAAGTCGAGCCAAATACCCGGCTGTGCCGGGGACCCGCCGGCGCACCGCACGAAGGAAGGGAGATAAACGCGCAAAACACTGGAGAAGAGTAAAAATAGTATAACAGGAATATGGATTGAGCGTTGTCAACAGTGACCTTCTAAAAATAGAAACGGGAATATGGATTGACGCCACACGAAGGAAGGGAGATAAGGAAGAGTTACTGGGAATGGATCCAGAGAAAAACCAAAATCGGTTCAGCACTGCGCGCTGAGAGCTTGTGTTGAAATATCTCATCGAGCAGGTTGTGTCCGGGGTCTACCTGAATATGCCCACCAAATTTGAAACAGATCCATCGAGAACCTTGGGCGTGCATCGCGGACACACACACACACAGACACAAGTCGTATATATATATAGATGTGCTACTTTGTTTTAATGAGGTAATCTCTTTTACAGTCATTAAGAATTCCATTTGGAAATACACAAGTTCCTACATTGGATAAGTAATTAGGCATTGACATTCTCCTATTAATTTTTTTCTCCATATATTTGTATGTCAAACATGTATGTACATGACCTCAAACAGGGCTTTGTTAATTGTATTTAACTGTGATAATCAGCTTTACGACCTTTTAGCAGAAAAACTTGATCAGTGAGTGAATTAATACCATTTTTGTTTTCTACTCTAGGTTTTTGAAACTTACATGAACAACAACAGCAACAAGATTAGTTTGAAGTGTTTGGAGGGGAGAGGGCGAGTGACGTTAACATGTACATGGTTTTTTTTACCGTTGATATTGAATACCAAGTTATAAGACATTCTCATGTCATTCTGGAAGAGAAAAATCACACTTGTTTAATGACGGTGACGGAATTGATCTTTGGCAAAAGGAGTTTATCTTTGTATGCATAAAAAGTGCAAATAACTTACACAAATAGAACATGCGCATGGTTGAAAGAAAGAATAAAACAATTTTGATAGTGAAACGATGATCTGACTTCTATGTACAGTATTTATTGATTTTATGTTTTGTTATATATGTGTGGTGTGACATATCTGTTAATTTATCTATAATCACACATGAACATATTAATCCATATTTATTTATAATAGATACCAAGTGTATGTTTTGTTGATGCAGTTTCCTTTTCATGCCGCCCGGTGCAGACAATATTAGAAATAGTTTTATTACTCCCAGACATAAATACTGTATATGTTAAATAAAAACCAAGCCTCTAATTAAAACTGAACTGCAAACCTCAGGACCATCCACAGGAAAAAGGGAAACAATGTGAAAGTGCTAGAAATTAGGCCCATACATTTGGAGAACACAAAATCTGCAAGAATCGAGTAGATATAGAATTCATATAGCTGGTGGAGATGAGGCAGTCAGAACTGCATGCTGCTGTTAGATCATTAATAACCAACATTTGGATCCTCATATAGTTTTATCGTTCTTCTTAAAAAATGGTAAGCGGATTAAATAGAATTAACATCTTTCTTGTTTTCCTAGATCATCGTAGCAGGTAATAATTTTATTACAGTTAAGAATAAAAAAATTATAGATTAATCATTATACATCTGATCTGTGAACTGTTACATTCTTCTTGAAGAAGTATCTGTTTTCGACCATAATTATTGTGTTTGATTTATACTTTGATCAATTCAATCAAAAATGTAGAAAAAAGACCTGTCTTGCAACCTTAAAGAAAAGCTTTTTGAGAATGTTCAAAAAATGGTTCTAGCTGCAGCTGTTTTGTGTTCAGAATTTCTGAGGAGTTGTCAGCTGAAGGGAAACAACTCCATGTTCCCAACTTCACACAGTAAAAACATATAGGCAAGGGTCTAGAACTGGTTTAACAAAATATCATATGTTTGGGAATAACATTATTGGTCTTTTCTGGAGATCAAAAGATATAGTTCTAGAACTTTGGTATTTGTCTTTTGTTACATTGCAGTTTTGTGTTTGTTTGTAGAACAATTAAGTTGTGGAAGCATTCCTGAGATTGGTTTTCGACATGCATCAGTCATTTTATTATTTATTTATAACGGTTGTGTTGTTATAGCTTTGTTGCTCTGTTTGGTTATAACCTAGGTCAGTATTATTTTTTGGTTACCTGCAGACAGTTGTGCTTTCTTCCTGCCAGTGAGCTTGTGATCGATTTTGCTTCCAAAGATTTGGCATACCTGTAAATACAGTGGCTCCTAGTCTACTGAATGTTGGTGACAAGAAATTGGTTAATTCATCATTTCTGTGTCGAAGGATTCACTGGTTATGACAAAGTCATTTTTTGTAGACCCTTTCAAAAGACTGAAGCCTTGAGAAACTAATTTTCAAAGACTACACATGACCGTCTTCAGAACTTTTCATCGATTTGACAGCCTTATACCTTATTGTCAAAAATTAAAAGGGTTAAATCTCATCATACTGCAAACTTAACAGAGGTTAATAATGAATCATGATGCAATTTTACTGTTGATTCTTGTAACATGAATTCAGCATTATGTTTGAATTAAGTGAATGAAATTAAAGTATTGATTGATCTGTTTGTTTTACACAGGCTTGATGATTTGCAGTATTCGGCTTTTTGTTCTTTTTGTGTGTGTTTTTTTTTGTTTTTTTTTTTGCTTGCCTCTAATGTGACGTTAGACGATCTGATGATGTGAGATAGACTGTGCACCCCCCGCGGGTTAGGGGGAAGAATTTACCCGATGCTCCCCAGCATGTCGTAAGAGGCGACTAACGGATTCTGTTTCTCCTTTTACCCTTGTTAAGTGTTTCTTGTATAGAATATAGTCAATGTTTGTAAAGATTTTAGTCAAGCAGTATGTAAGAAATGTTAAGTCCTTTGTACTGGAAACTTGCATTCTCCCAGTAAGGTGATATATTGTACTACGTTGCAAGCCCCTGGAGCAATTTTTTTATTAGTGCTTTTGTGAACAAGAAACAATTAACAAGTGGCTCTATCCCATATCCCCCCCCCCCCCCCCCTTTCCCCGTCGCGATATAACCTTGAACGGTTGAAAACGACGTTAAACACCAAATAAAGAAAGAAAGATAGAATGTGCAGGACCAATTAAGTGTCAAGAGGGTAAGCTGTTTGAAAGAAAAAAGTGAGGCATGATCATTATTTTCTTCTTTTTTGTAAATTAAAAAAAAAAGTTTTTGGGTGTTTCAGTTGCTTTTGTCTGCAGTTTTAGATACTTTTGACACAGCTATTATTTTACTGTAAATTTAAAGAGTTGATTTTTCTTTTATTCAATTTCATAATTGTTGTTTTCCATTGATTTTTGTTGTTGTTAAAATCAAATCAAATCCAGTCTACCTATATAAAATTTAGCCAACTGTATCATTTGGATGTTATTTTGCACAACCTGGTTGGTTTTACATTTCTGGTTTTATATGCTATGACTTGTGTGATACGATAGTGGAAATGTCCTATTGCTTGTTTACTTTACTGAAATAAACTAGATTTTGGGTTTGTATTTGTTTTGTTCATATATATCTATCTGTTACAGCTAAAAATACATTTTTGATTTGCATCTCCTGTTGTACATTTCAGCCTATGGACTTGCCTATCTGGCTGTCTGCTTTTCTGACCATGTTGTATGTGACATCCTTTGTTCCCTTTTGTTTCGCGCATGTGTGTGTGTGTGTGTGTGTGTGTGTGTGTGTTTAAGGAGGAAGGAATGGGGTGTCTGCTGAAGAACACTTCTGTGACATACTGGAGAGGGATAACCGCGGGAAAACCCCCAGGAAGCACACATTTTGGGAAAATGAACACATCGCCCGTATATATTCATACATGTATTATTGTAGAAATACGCACCAACGCACACACACCACCACCACCACCACACACACACACACACACACACCTGTATACAGCCTCACTGCACATATAGCAACAATTACCTTTGAATTCCTGACTCATGGGAGTGCATCAATCAATGTCAATCAATCTGATAACCTCATACCCCCTGCCCGACACACACACACACATACACACACACACACACACACACACATACACACACACACACATACACACACATACACATACACACACACCCATACACATACACACACATACACACACACATACACACACATACACACACATACACACACATACACACACATACACACACACACTCACACACTCATACACACACACACATACACTCATACACACACACACTCACACACACATACACACACACACATACACTCACACACACATACACACACACACACACACACACACACACACACACACACACACATACACAAGATTCAAGTTTCCGGATTTTAATTAAACCTCGGGTCCTCTGGGAGCATGGGCGAACTATAGTTACAAATTACGACACAGACACACAGAACATCTTCAAAAAAGTAGAATGAATGGAATAAAGAAGACAGATAGAGAATTTTAATGTACAAGAATAAAAGGGGCAATATGCCATGTCCCGTGACCTTTCCTAACAACAGATATAGATATACAATGTAAGTAATATACGTACAGGCATCCATAGCATATCATGCAAGAAAAAATAAAGTTCGCAACTAACACGAGACAACCATGTAAAACCAAGAAAACATTACGGTGGCGTCCAAAGCAACAATTTTAAGAAAAAAAAAGAAGTTTTCGCAAAGGTTTAAATGGATGCTTATGAAGGCAAGAATGGACAACAGAGAAGGTGTATGGTTCAGAAAGAGAGAGAGAGAGGGGGGGGGGGGATTCATCACAGAGGAACTAATCTACGGTGGTACCTGTTGTAAAAGCTAGAACACCTTGGCCAACCAAAAGTGTCTATCCTACATTGGAGTTGATCTAGCTAGCTGTCACGATCGTTACGTTTTGGTAGAGATAGTGCATAGCCAACGGGACACTGAACAGAGGGCGTCCTTTCAAATGAGGTGTCCTCTGTTCGGAGAGGCCTCACATCCCAGGTACTATTGTACCGGACAGAAATCTTGGCAAGTCTGAATCTAGTTTCACCCCTCTTTTCTCTCTCTCTCTCCCCCCCCTTACTGCACAACACACTCCCTTGCCTTCCCTTCATCTTCGTTGGGACAGACGCAGACACCACCACACCCACGACCGGCACGGTACGTTGGCCTAGTGGTAAGGCGTCCGCCCCGTGATCGGAAGGTCGTGGGTTCGAACCCCGGCCGGGTCATACCTAAGACTTTAAAATTGGCAATCTAGTGGCTGCTCCGCCTGGCGTCTGGCATTATGGGGTTAGTGCTAGGACTGGTTGGTCCGGTGTCAGAATAATGTGACTGGGTGAGACATGAAGCCTGTGCTGCGACTTCTGTCTTGTGTGTGGCGCACCGGCGTTAAATGTCAAAGCAGCACCGCCCTGATATGGCCCTTCGTGGTCGGCTGGGCGTTAAACAAACAAACAAACAAACAAACAAACCACGTTAATTCCGAAAAAGCTGCACGAAAAAGCGACTTTCGCCTACAAAGATAGGCCTATCTTACCAAATGTCAGAATCGTGTGTCAGCGTTGAAACGTCATGACATTATTTCCTCAACCCACAGACAAAGCAGCCTTTTTCTGGATTAACCAATTAACGGAGCCACTTCTTGAACCCGGTACCCAGTCATGATTTATCTTCATGAAACAGAGACTGAGCGGACGTAATTAACCGATGATCGACTGTGCCACTAATATAGAACTCGTAATTTCTTTTCGTAAAACAAGGAGTACCAAAAAACTAAAAAAAAGAAACATAAAGGGGGGGGGGGGGGGAGGGGGGGTGTTGAATTGAGTGACTCATTAACTAATGTGTTACTGTACCATTTGTACAAACTTGTATGCTAGAACTCGTGATTTTTCTTGTTCCAGAACAGGGAGCTTCACAGGGGCGTTAGGTAGGACGAAAATGAAAAGCGACAGAAAAGTTAAGGCGCCGCGCGGAGAAAGGACGTGCAGTCTCAAAACATCTCTCAAAAACAGACGTTACCAATTTGGATAACTGAGCGCTCAATCACTCGTTTTAAGGTACTCCTGGTGTGAGTGACATTATAACAACCCCAAACCTGAACTCTTGGGGCGATCAGAGACATATATATCTGCCCTCCCCCACAAAAAACCCAAAACGACAAATGAT
>NC_090247.1:29851939-29859439 GCF_037325665.1 Littorina saxatilis
TTGAGTACCTAGCGACCTCACTACATGCAGAGAGAGTCAATTAAGTTAACTGCCCGAAGGGAAGGCTTCGGTATAGAGGCCGCTCTAAAGTGGTCTTACAAAGTGTTCCAACTTCACCAAGTGTCACTGGAACTATAGAACGGAGTTAGTCTTTGCTGTACCCAGCGACCTCACTACAGGCAGAGAGAGTCAAGTTTAACTGTCCGAAGGGAAGGCTTGCTGTGTTTGGGCACACAGTCCGCTCTAAGTGGTTTAAGATGGTTTACCTTTCTTTGCGCGTGCATGCAGATTGCATGCTAAGTCTGTAGCGGCGCAGGCTTTTAAATCACTGAGTTTGTCGCTGACGGAGGGGGTTCGAATCCCGGATTCGGCGTGGGATTTATTTTCCAGAGTCAACTTTGTGAAGACTCTCCGCGGTGTCCGAACACCCCGTGTGCACGCATGCGCACGATACAAATCCCACATTAACTGTCGAAAAGTCCCATGGCTTGAAAACTTGAACGCACGCATGCAGGAAAAATACCTCCTTGGTAGCGCTGTACTGTATGGCAGCTTGCCGTGTTTTCTGATGAAAGATTGCCGAAATGTTTTTGATATTTTGATAAATCTGCTTCCCCAGTATGAAAGTAGCCCCAACTTGATTTCCACGAGAGTAACCTCACAGGACCATAATGGTACCTTACCTTACCCTCCTGGTTGTGAAGTCTTTGAGCCAACAGCGGTAGTCTGTGCGTTAGTTTTAGAACATTGCAAAATGGAGTAAATCGATGGGCACCGAACGACCTATTGCTTTTTGTTGGTGTTCGTCCGCCTTCAGCCCGTCCGATTATTTATTCAAATAAACCACAGTAGATGCCGTCCGAAACGGACCAAGGAAAGTATTGGACTCTAAATGCAGTGATGTTAACCGGAAATGTCCGGATGATATTACCGGTAACAATCTCAACATTGCCGAAATGAAATAGGCATCCTGTCATACACACCGGGTGATATTTCATTTCTGCGTGTTTCCTGACAAAAAATTCCCGAATATGTTTTGGCTATTTTGGCAAATCTGCTGAGAAAAGGCAATCCTTGCACCATCTTTGGATCTAGCATTCGTATTTGTAAAGTAGTAGTACGGGTTTAGAAAATTGCTAGTGCGGTTGTTGTGATTACAAACACATGCGATATTTTGCCATTAGATCGTTTGTCTTAATTTCCAACCATGTCTTGAGGACACTCTTGTTTGCGCTAAAAGGAAACACTAACAGTGAAATTACGGCCTTCTCAAAGACTGAAAATAGATGCAAAAATCGTTGCCCTCATTCAACGTATCCGTATTTGCCAGCGGCAAACCGAACACAGATTTTTCCCCAAGACCAAACACCTGTCATTGTATGTTCGGACAGAAATGTTCTCCTTGAGATTAATAAAGTATTGTGAAAGGGGATTGATCCTGAAAACACACATCGGCAGTACATGTATTTACAAAGCGTTGTGCACTTTTTGTGTGGTTTTAAATCACACAGGGAAACGAAAACGTGATGTCCGTCGTGAGCGGTATCAAGTGCGTGCCTGTCCAGTCTGGTGCAGGAGATTAAGATGAAACATTATTAATATGATCATTTTATTCAATCTGTCTGGGTGACGTATATTAGAGGTTCGTTTGAGAGTTCGTCCCCCTATTGCTTTTTCATTGTATCACGTTTCAATGGAAAACAAATCTTGTTAAAACCAAAGAGAGAAGATTAGGTCAGATGCATGATTGCTTCATTAGCAAGGGTAATGGTATGAACAAAAACGTTTGCTTGTTTGCAACTAATCCTTGAACTAATGAGGGGCTAAATCAGCGATTAGTCCGTTTTAAGCTTCACATCAAAATTGAACGCGCTGCCTAACGTTTGTGGTTTATGTTTCGTCCCGGGCAGTTTTTACATGTGTTAGTTACCCAGAGAGGGTAACTGTGTCTAATGACAAATTGTTTCGAAACGCTCTTGCTCCGCTATTTTCTCAGAACAGGAGGTTGTCCATATTAGGAGCCGGTCCAAAGTAGGGGCCTTTCCCCTGTACATAGCAATAGCTTTAGGTTACAATCAAGCAAATATCAAAAAGTCTCAGTAAAAACGATGGTAAAGAGCATAGGGGTGTCACCTTAGAGGAATTTTGAACAAGCCCAAGTGAAAAAACCTAACGGTTGTGGTTTATTTTTTGTCCCGGGACGTTTTTACATATGTTAGTTACCCAGAGAGGGTAACTTAGTCTCATGAAAGATTGTTTCTGAACGATCCTGCTTCGCTATTTTCTCAGAACAGGAGGTTGTCCATATGAAGAGCCGGTCCAAAGTAGGGGCTCTTCTCTTGTTCATAACAACAGTTTTAAGTTACAATCAAGCAAATATCAAAATGTCTGAGTAAAGAAGATGGTTAAGAGGACAGGGGTGTCACCTTTGTGGAATGTTCAATAAGTATGTGGACACATTTTGAAGCAGTCAATGAGATTTAGTTTGCTAATTGAATTTGAAATTCTTGTATTATATCCCCCCCCTTAAAAACGACGCAAAGCGAGTGAAGATTAGCAAAGCATGTCTTAGTCTGGGTAAGGTTATTATAATTTAAGGTCTAAAATTAAAAACAAAAGACAAAACAGCGCACTAAAGTTAGACAATAGCAGTAAGTAGTCGTAATTCAAAACAATATAGCAGTAAGTAGTCGTAATGCGGAACAATATAGCAGTAAGTAGTCGTAATGCGGAACAGTATAGCAGTAAGTAGTCGTAATGCGGAACAATATAGCAGTAAGTAGTCGTAATGCGGAACAGTATAGCAGTAAGTAGTCGTAATGCAGAACAGTATAGCAGTAAGTAGTCGTAATGCGGAACAGTATAGCAGTAAGTAGTCGTAATGCAGAACAGTATAGCAGTAAATAGTCGTAATGCGGAACAGTATAGCAGTAAGTAGTCGTAATGTGGAACAGTATAGCAGTAAGTAGTCGTAATGCGGAACAATATAGCAGTAAGTAGTCGTAATGCGGAACAGTATAGCAGTAAGTAGTCGTAATGCGGAACAATATAGCAGTAAGTAGTCGTAATGCGGAACAATATAGCAGTAAGTAGTCGTAATGCGGAACAGTATAGCAGTAAGTAGTCGTAATGCGGAACAGTATAGCAGTAAGTAGTCGTAATGCGGAACAATATAGCAGTAAGTAGGCGTAATGCGGAACAGTATAGCAGTAAGTAGTCGTAATGCGGAACAATATAGCAGTAAGTAGGCGTAATGCGGAACAGTATAGCAGTAAGTAGTCGTAATGCGGAACCAATCTCCTGACGCTTGAGAGAAGAAAGTGCTGTTCACATGGCCGATTTACAACCAAATGTCAATCTACTTTCGAAAGATTGTGTGCGGAACAGCACTTTACTATCATTTTAGTTTAGCCTCTGCCAGTACTAAGCTAAAACTGGGAAACTGGGAGGGGGGGGGGGGGTGTTAATGTCCGTACGTCAGGAGTAAGTATCTATATTGAACATGACTTGGCTTATGTACCAGTACAAATTACCTATGCTTTAATATAGAAGACAAACCCACGCCACTCTGCTGCAACCAGAGTAAATTCGATTGAAACTAAACATCAGCAGGCAACATGAGAACATAGGTTGATAACACCACTCTTCACACAGACAACATCAGTGTAAACAACAACTGGCAGGTCTAACATCACAACATTAAGCAGGGATGGTCAAATCGTCCGCCCGGTCGCCAGGGGCGAGTAAAAAATCCGCCGGACTAGTGAAAACCGCCTGGCAACTCGCCCGGCTGGCCAGTGAAATTTCTGGTCAAATGCAACATTTTTGGTTGTCGTATCGAGTTTCAAATCAGATGGAGCAACTTTGGTATGCACCGGGCCAGGGAAATTTCTGGCGGGCTAGTGACTCTCTTGCAGTTACTCGCCCGGCTGGCGAGTTAAAATTTTGGGATTTGGTCATCCCTGTTATTAAGACAGATAATAATACTTTAGGGACTTAACTTTTTCTGTCACCCATTATGTCATCCAAAACAGTATTTGTTTAGGCTTTTACACGAGATAAGAGTATCCTTCAATAAAATCAACATCCCGGCTTATCTATGTGCAGAATGTGCAGAATGCATGGACACTTCTGAATTAATTTTGTAACTGACACCAATATCAACATTGAAAATTAATTTAAAACAACACCTACAAACAAACGGGGGAGAAAAAAACCATAAAAAGATTGCAGCCGCATTGCAGGTTTTTGGTGTGTGTCCAATTGGAAGTATGCTCTCATCCCATGTAAATGCCTGGACAGTTATGTGATGGTGTACACAATCGTTCACACTACGTCATCGCTTCATTTAGACATCGACATCTATTGTCACAATAACAAGGCAGACACCATCATCAGACAACGTCACAAACATGGCCAGTCAACACCAGCGGATAACATCTTCAATGAAAAAACACCCCAACCCAGGTCGTTTTCTGTTCGTTATCTCATTATCATTTGTTAATTTGTCTACCTAAAAGACCACAAGGTCGACGCATTACTATTACTGAGTGTCTCGTTTTGACTATAATTAAACGTTCCAATTTAACCTAACAATCTTCCTTCTTTTTACATTTAGTCAAGTTTTTTTTTTTTTGGGGGGGGGGGGGGGGTGGGGGGGGGGGGGGGTATTGATGACAGACAAACCCACTTTAGCAGACGTCATCAGATAACATCATTAGAGCAGACAACATCACTCCCAAACAAGACTTTTAGCTGTGTAAAGATAAGCTGCAAGAACATGCATTTGCCACATTTGCGGAAAATCTGGTCGAACGAATCAACAACACGTCCATGCATTAGGGCCAATCTTCATCGCACGTTTTTAGCTCGTGCATCAAGTAAGTAATTAACTGCGTTTGGACAGGACTTAGTGCTTGCGCACTTACTGACAAAAGCCTGCTGAGCAGGTATTTACTTGTTGTTAATTGAGGTGTTTAAAGATACACACCTTCCCCTGTAAACTGCCATATGTAACATGGCATAAGAGCAACAGGAATAAGAGCATCGTTTCACTTAGACCCATACCAAAAATCAATAATCATGCAGGTTCCTTTCAAGCAAATAGCAAAATGTCTCAGTAAAGAAGATGGTAGAGAGGATAGGGGTGTCACCTTTGCAGAATGTTGAATAAGTATGTGGAAACATTTTGAAGCAATCACTGATATTTAGTTTGCTAATTTGAATTTGAAAGTCGTGTGTTATATCCCCCCCTCCACCTCCACCCCTAGCCCGCCACAAAGCAATATTAGAATTTTTTTTTGGGGTGAATTCTTTTTGTAACTGACGGCAATGTCAACCTGCTCATTTAAAGTCACAGTTCTTCCGATGAAAACCTTTTGGCTCACCATCTCAGATTTTGTCAGGCTCGAACATGGAATAAAACCATCCCTCCACTTGGTCACACACCAAGAATAAACAGCCTTGGCGCTTTCTGTGTCCATATAGAACGTTTTGATGAATTGATTTCGTAAATGCAACCTTTTTAATACGACATTATTTCATGAAAAAATGTCAACTCCCGTCGGCATGCAGCCAGGGTGCTAATTTTTGCTATGTGATCAAGTGGAGGGATGGTCTTATGCCATGCAAACGCCTGGCCAGATCTGAGAGGATGAGTCCAACTGTTTTCACGGGAAAGAGTGTGCCTTTACGCCAACAAAAAAATTCAACTCTGCACAGTCACAAGGCAGGCGGTTGCTCTTCTCGGTATGTGTCTGAGTGGAAGGATGCTCTCTGTCTGCTGTGTAAACGGGGAGAGATTTGTTATGATGAACGTTCTCATGTGCACGGAGAGAAAGGTTACAGTCGAGCCTGCCCTGGAGACCACCTCTTGATAACGACCACGTAACCCCCCTCCCCCACCCCCCCCCCAAAAAAAAAAAAAAAACACAACCCCTACAAACTCTCCGATGAAGTTCTTTCTTATATATTTTCCCATTTCATAACGACCATCTTTCTATAAGGGCCATTTTTCGTTGGTCCCTTAGGTGGTCGTTATTGACAGGTTCGACAGCATCTTTAATGTTACTGCAAATAAAGATTTACACGCATTTGCAGAAGTTCTGATTGAACAAATCACCAACACATGCAGTGGGCCGACTAATCTTTCTCCCAGGTTTTCAGCTCGTGCATCAAGTGCATCTGGGTCGGGTTGCACAATTGTCTCAATTAATTACTCACTGTCAATGTCTGCTTAAAGGTCTGCTTAAAGGGGCCTTCCTCCCTTCTTCTTCTTCTTCTTCGTTCATGGGCTTAGACTCCCACGTTCACTCATGTTTTTAGCACGAGTGGATTTTTACGTGTATGACCGTTTTTACCCCGCCTTTCAGGCAGCATACGCCGATTTCGGGGGAGGCATATGCATGCTGGGTATTTTTGTGTTTCTATAACCCACCGAACTCTGACATGGATTACAGGATCTTTTCCGTGCGCACTTGGTCTTGTGCTTGCGTGTACACACGAAGGGGGTTAAGTCACTAGCAGGTCTGCACATAAGTTGACCTGGGAGATCGGAAAAATCTCTACTCTTAACCCACCAGGCGGAAGCGACCGGGATTCGAACTCACGACCTCCCGATCAGGAGGCCGATGTCTTACCACCACGCCACTGCGCCCGTCCCAGTAAGTACCATATACCATATGCCACACTATAGATCATTTCACGCATTTACCTGGGATAGGAGCATCCTACCACTTGGACACACACCAACAATCAACAGTCTGGCTGCTTCCATGTGCAGTATTGGATTTTGTGTGTGGATGAATTCCTTTCGTAACTGAAGTCTTTGTGAATCTACGAAATTGATGCAGCAAACTATTACCATTTTGCACCGAAAGCAGCCCGACTGTTGATTTAGTTGTGGATTTGGTCAAGTGAAAGGGTGTTCTCAGGGCTAGACCTATTGTATGAGAGGGGGGGGGGGGGCCTTTTTAAAAATGAGGCAGGGGTACATCATGGGTTCGCCAGACAGGGGGGTGGGTCTGTGGGGCCTTGTCAATTCGCTGCTGTTGAAATTAAGCATTTGAAAGGGGTATTTTGGGTCTCTCCTTGAGACAAAAGGTGTATTTGCCGGGTAAGTAGGGGGAACCCCCCCCCCCCCCCGCCCGCTCCACCTCCTCTCAAATTCAGCCCTGGTACTCATTCCGCGTAAAAAGCCTGCATTGACATAACTGTGACGGTATACATAATCGCTTGCACAAGAAAGAATTTCCCTTGAGCATTGCAGCAGTTTCGAAACGAGAGTTCTGCTCCTTCATATTTGCAGCAGACGCATGCATTTGGCCGCATTTGCGGTAAATTTGATCGAACGATTGCATGCAGGGCCAATTTGTTTTCTCGCCCACGTTTTGAGCTTGTGCATCAAATGAATAAGTGTCTGGGTCGGGACTTCGTTGTTACGCAATCACTGTCACTGTCTACTTAAGCTTGCACAAGTTTGCGGAGTACGTGTTTGCCTGT
>NC_090247.1:29861939-29906939 GCF_037325665.1 Littorina saxatilis
ATGCTTTTACATGGGAGAAAACCATCCCTTCACTTGGTCATTTGCAAAACATCAACAGACTGGGTGCTTTTTGTGCACAGTGGTTTAATTTGTTTTTTTCGTAAAGGCACTGGTGCCGTTTCCGGATATTAATTCATCAACAAATTCCAACTCACCACAGCAAGCAGTCAGAGTGGTGATTTTTGGTATGTCGGGAACGCAGAAGAAGAAGAAGAAGAAGGTATGTTACCAAGTTGAAGGATGGTCTTATCCCTTGTTAAAGCCTGGTCAGATCTGAGACAGTGAGGCCTTTAAACTAGTAAATGTGCAACTTACTGAAGTAATGATAATTTGTGACCCTCCACCACGAAATGAGTCGCATGTCACCTCGCGCGGTTCTGCGCTAGGCTTAATATCAGTCCGGGGGGACTGTGGTAAAAGTGTGAGGGTCACCTTAGTCACAGGCTTATAACTCGAAAAGTTTTCGCTCTTTTCTAAAACGGTTTTTACCCCTGGATAGTGCATAAAACACTCTTTAGGAAAATGTGAAAATATGAAAATCAAACAAAGATGACATGCGACTCATTCCGTGGTGGAGGGTCACATTTTATTAATCACCCAAAATAACCGTCGCAAATAAACCACCTGCAAAAATCGAGGTTGAGCCATCAGCAAGACAGACAAAGGATCCAACTGCTTTAGCAAATCGATACAGGCAAGTGGACACATCACAATGTAAATAAATAATCCAAGCGAAATCAGGAGCTAAACCTGATGTACGTGCGCATACCAACAGGCAACGACAGCAAGTCAAACTATTTCAGCAAGTCAAACCAAAGTGTACACATTTACCAGAAGAAGAAACAAGTCGCGTAAGGCGAAATAACAACATTTAGTCAAGCTGTCGAACTCACAGAATGAAACTGAACGCACTGCTTTTTTTCACCAAGACCACATACCCGTAGTTTCGTCAGTCCACCGCCCGTGGCAAAGGCAGTGAAATCGACAAGCCATGCAGAATAGTGCGGTAGTGGTCGCGCTGAGCAGGATAACACGCTTTTCTGTATGTCTATTCTTTTTAGATTACTGAGTTTGTTTGTAATCCAAACATATCATATCTATATGTTTTTGGAATCAGGGACCGACAAGGAATATGATGAAATTGTTTTTAAATCGATTTCGGAAAATCAATTTTAATCATAATTTTCATATTTTTAATTTTCAGAGCTTGTTTGTAATTCAAATATAACAATATGTATATATAGCTATTCTGATGAACACGTGGGGGAATTCGGGGGCTGTGATTGGATGGTCTCTTCCGATCATCAAAGCATAATGCTACGGAAGTCGGCCATTTTACTCAATATCCAAAAGCATATTGTCGTTAACAAAGACGCATGGTTCCGGTTTCTTCCACGTGTATAAAGTACACGCATACCTCGCCAGGTTTGTTTCTGTGACTAGTCGACAGACGATGCCATTTGCTTTGTGTGTGTTTTTGTTGTTGCTTACTGTACATGACATACATTACGTGTAAAATCCAGTTCTTTAACAGGCAACAAACCTTGCACATTTCCAGAAGCTGCAATCTGAAGCGACCTATCTCTGATTCTAGCAGACGATCTGATCATCTCTCCAATGTTTAACACAAAATCAGCAAACTCTCCTGTCACATAGAACGTCCATTGTATAGTGCAATGTTGAAATGAAGTTACCGGTCTGAAACATTTAGTCGTTTCTTTTGAGACAATCCTTGTTCTCTTATCATCTACAGATTTACCGCAGTCTTCACCACGCGAATTCCCAACAGAAGTCAGACTTTCGAACATACAATATACGTAGGCAAGCATGATACGTCATGACGTCATATGATTCCTAGCATATTGACGTAATGCTAAACATCCGGTTATCTCGAGTTTTCTCCGTAATACATGTCCGTGGGTTTTCAGTCAATGTTCGGTTATTTCCGTGGCTTCATGCGGAAAGGAAACCGTCGTCTGCAATCAACGACATGGACCATTCTGGTACTTGTTGCTGACAAAAACATGATTTTAACACAGAATTTAATGTTAGAATAGCTATATAAACGCTATTGTGTTTTCATCGTAGCAATAGGGTCCGATATTTAGACTCGAACAAGTATAATGCGACTCGTCTTCGACTCGTCGGCATTATACTTGTCTCGTCTAAATATCGGGCCCTATTGCTACGCTGAAAACACAATAGCTGTTAATATTTTTGGAATTAGAAAATGATGAAGAATAAGATGAAATTATTTTTGGATCGTTTACTACAAAAATATTTTTAATTACAAGTTTCCGATTTTTAATGACCAAACCCATTCATTAGTTTTTAAGCCACCAAGTTGAAATGCAATACCAAAGTCCGGCCTTTGTTGAAGATTGCTTTGCCAAAATTTCAATCAATTTGATTGAAAAATGAGGGTGTGACAGTGCCGCCTCAACTTTTACAAAAAGCCGGATATGACGTCATCAAAGGTATTTATCGAAAAAATGGAAAAAAAAACGTCACTTAATGTCTGAGTAGTTTAACGCGTTTTCATTTACCACACTTAGTATTACGCCAAAGATATGCTGTGCATTGTATATTCTGAACATATTTTTGTTGTACTATTGCTACATGTTCGATTGCTACCAGCTTGTACTTATAATTACTTGCATAGTATGCATTTGATTTGACGAATAACCACGTATGTATGCTCTTCATGCCTCATCTTCATCATCATCATCATCATCATCATCATCGTCATCTTTATCATCACGTGCTGAAGTTTTCCGACCTTTTGTTGGTAAACTTTTTAACTTTTTAATTTTTAATTTCTTAATTTTATCATTGTGTGTCTGTGCGTCCCAAGGACAGATTGTAAGAAAAGGCGTAGCCTTATATCTTAATCCTTGTTAAATAAAGTTCAATTCAATTCTCTCTCTCTCTCTCTCTCTCTCTCTCTCTCTCTCTCTCTCTCTCTTTCTCTCTCTCTCTCTCGCGTATACATGCTATATACTTCAAAACAAATCGCCTCTCTCTCTCTCTCTCTCTCTCTCTCTCTCTCTCTCTCTCTCTCTCTCTCTCTCTCTTAAAATGTCATTGGTTGCTTGACATGTTAATTATGGTAAATATGTCATTTGTACTATAATTAAACTTATCTTTTATTTCTTCTTGTTTGTTACCCCTCAATGGGCGAGGGCCGGATGTAAAAAAGCATGTATACATTGCTTATTCTGTCACCCTCGTAAAATAAATTTCAATTCAATTCAATTCAATTCTCTCTCTCTCTCTCTCTCTCTCTCTCTCTCTCTCTCTCTCTCTCTCTCTCTCTCTCTCTCTCTCTCTCTCTCTCTCCCTCTCTATCTCTCTCTCTCTCTCTCAGTCTCTCTCTCTCTCTCTCCCTCTCTATCTCTCTCTCTCTATCTCTCTCTCTCACTCTCTCTCTCTCTCTCTCTCTCTATCTCTCTCAGTCTCTCTCTCTTTCTCCAACAGTCAACCAGACCTACATCAAAACCGAAGTATACGCACAGTCAACTAGAAAAGCAACGACTAGGATATCATTATTGATTGCTATTCATCCCAATGGTATGCTAGTGTGACGATTCCCTGCGAGCAAAGTAAAAAGCCGCGACAGATAGAAAAATGTCCCGATCGCTAGCAATATGAACAATATGAGGCAGTGCGAACCGTAGCGCGACTCCTGATGACTGAGGTATTTTCGCATGTTTTCCACTCTCACTCTCCCGTCACAATCGTCGTCGGTCCGTCTCCTGTGCTTTTTCTACGCTCTAGGGCGTTACCATGGTTACCTGCTTGCAGGCAGTCAGAGCGAGAGGGAGAGAGAGATGGGATAGGAAAGGCAGCCAGCTGTCACCTGGCACGGCTGATGAGAGCGTTACCTGTGAGATTTATGTGTCCTGCAGGAACCGGACTAGAGCCATCAAACTGATGCGTTCACACCTGTCTGGTTTGCAGGCTTAGCAGGAGTTAACACGCTCCGTTGGCGTGTCACGCCGGTTTTAAGGCCCACTTTCTTGTAACGATGTATTTCGTAGCCTGGCAATACATTGTCAAGCGTATCTAGGAAGTGGTTACAAAATTAAAATCGAAAAGAAAAGAATTAAAAACAGTTATTCAAAGACTCTTTAAAGGTAATATATAACAAGTCGCGTAAGGCGAAATTACTACATTTAGTCAAGCTGTGGAACTCACAGAATGAAACTGAACGTAGTCCGCCGCAAGTGCAAAAGGCAGTGAAAGTGACGAGCCTGTTTGTCGCGGTAGCGGTTGCGCTGTGCTTCATAGCACGCTTATTTACTGTACCTCTCTTCGATTTAACTTTCTGAGCGTGTTTTTAATCCAAACATATCATATCTATATGTTTTTGGAATCAGGAACCGACAAGGAATAAGATGAAATAGTTTTTAAAACGATTTCGGAAATGTAATTTTAATCATAATTTTTATATTTTTAATTTTCAGAGCTTGTTTTTAATCCGAATATAACATATTTATATGTTTTTAGAATCAGAACATGATGAAGAATAAAATAAAAGTAATTTTGGATCGTTTTATAAAAAAATAATTTTAATTACAATTTTCAGATTTTTAATGACCAAAGTCATTAATTACTTTGTAAGCCTCCATGCTGAAATGCAATACCGAAGTCCGGCCTTCGTCGAAGATTGCTTGCCCAAAATTTCAATCAATTTGATTGAAAATTGAGGGTGTGACAGTGCCGACTCAACTTTTACAAAAAGCCGGATATGACGTCATAAAAGACATTTATCGAAAAAACGAAAAAAACCTCTGGGGATATCTTACCCAGGAACTCTCATGTAAAATTTCATAAAGATCGGTTTAGTAGTTTACTCTGAATCGCTCTACACACACACAGACACACACACACAGACACAGACAGACACAGACAGACAGACACACACACACACACACACACACACACACACACACACACACACACACACACACACACACACACACACACACACACACACCACGACCCTCGTCTCGATTCCCCATCTATGTTAAAACATTTAGTCAAAACTTGGCGTGGAGGGGGGGGGGGGAGGGGAGGGGCGGGAGCTGAGATCGTTGGTGGTTTAAGAGAGAGAGAGAGAGAGAGAGAGAGAGAGAGAGAGAGAGAGAGAGAGAGAGAGAGAGAGAGAGAGAGAGAGAGAGAGAGAGAGAGATCAAATCAAATCAAATCAAATCAAATTTTATTTTACGAGGGTTGTGGCATAAGCAATATAAACGAGCTTCTTTTCAACCAGCTCTCGCCCAGAGAGGGACTATTCTAATCTTAAATACATATATATATATCATATATATATATATACAAACGTAAAACAATTACAAAAGATAAGCATGACAGTAAAAAGAAAGAAAAAAAAAATAAAAAGGCAGAAAAACTATTCACATGGCTATATACACGTTGTAGGCTATACATACATTCTTGCGTTATGAAACACTGATGCTTTATGGACAGATATGATCAATATGAAAATAATCAGAACGAAGTCTTCCATCACTGTGACTTTTCGTAATTTGACATTAAATGTAATGAGAGGTGTTTTTTGAAAGTATTGAGACTTGTTGGGACTCGAACTGATTCTGGGAGAGAATTCCACAAAACGCTGCCAGAATAAGCTAAACTTGATTTAAAGAGATCTATCCGCGGAATGGGGACGTTGAATTTTCGGCTTGGTTTGGCTTTAAATTTTGTAATGAAAGCTCTCGGTGCATGGCCGGAAAGGATTTTGTGAAGGAGCACGCCTTTATTTGATTTAAATCTTTCTTTTAAGGGCAAAATCTTAATTTTTTTATAATCGTCGAAAACAAGACTGGATTGTTTTAATAGAACTGATTTTAGTGCTCGTCTGTGTAGACTGTACAGTGGTTTTAAAATGTTTGTATACAGGGAATCCCACAGGGTCTAGTTCCAGTAGTGTTTTGCTGATATCGCTGAAAGTCACGTGATGCTTAGCGACATCAGTAGAATTTTCGATCTTTAGTGATAATTCTTAGAAATTCGAGTATGGTTTGCAAGTTTTATTGACAAACTCTAACCTTTTGGTCGACATAGACCCCATCAGCTTAACTGGGCGAAGTCGACTATGTGTTGTACACTTCGCGATGCTGGCCAAACGAAGCTTTAGTACTGAGTTTTTGGTAAGAAGACTTCGCGATGCTGGCCAAACGAAGCTTTAGCACTGAGTTTTTGGTAAGAAGACTTCGCGATGCTGGCCAAACGAAGCTTTAGCACTGAGTTTTTGGTAAGAAGACTTCGCGATGCTGACCAAACGAAGCTTTAGCACTGAGTTTTTGGAAAGAAGACTTCGCGAAGTCGACTTCGGGCTCACTCAAGGACCGCCTTGAACGTACCAACAACTGATCCACATGACTCCCCTTGTTCGCTTTTCTGTTCGCATGCAGTTTTGGTACAGCTGCAAGCTTGATGGGAGGGAGAAGTATCTCCCCATAGTCCGCCCAAGAAAGCAAGCATGCGGTGAATTCGATAATGGGTAATTCCATTCACTAACGAGGTAATAGTCATTTGCCAGTAATAGCAAGCAGTGATATTGACAATGGGACTTCTTTTTAAGGGGCTTATTGTCCGTCAGGTCTTAATTGCCTATATTGGACATGAATTGGTTTATACGATTCGAGTTTTACGCCCTCACGGCTTTTTGATGTATGCGTGTTTAGGTGGTATCAGCCATCTGCACTTAAGGTAGAATGACCAAGATCTTTAACGTGCCATTGTGGTGACACGGGGGTGGGAGATGGATACCGTCTCTGGGTCTGCACATAAAGTTGACCCGTGTCCGTCCCGGCCCGGATTCGAACCAGCGACCTCTCGATCACAAGTCCAGTGCTCTACCACCTGAGCTACCCGGGGAAGACGTCGACCGTCGTTATTATTACGGAAATAACCCATTGTGCGCGGGTGCTCGTTAAAGCCTATCGAACATGGAACCAGATATCTTCTTCTTCTTCTTCTGAGACTCCCACGTACACTCGTGTTTTTGCACGAATGGGTTTTTAACGTGTATGACCTTTTTTTAGCCGCCATTTAGGCAGCCATACGACGATTTCGGAGGATGCATTCTTGGTATTTTCCTGCTTTTATTACCCAACGAACTCTGTATGGATTACAGGATCATTTCTGTGCGCACTTAGTCTTGTGCATATACCTGTACACACAAAGGGGGATAAGGCACAAGCAGGTCTGAACAGTAGTTAACCTGGGAGATCGGAACAATCTAAACCCTTAACCCATCAGGCGCAGCAGGGGTTTGAACACTCAACCTTCCGTACGGAAGGCCGGTGTAACACGAGAAAATTACTCCCACGAGATTTTTACTCCGGAGTAAAAATTTCGTACGAAAATGTTACTCCCTTTACGGAAAAAGCACTCCACCATTAAACGAGAAAATTACTCCCCACGACAGGTGAGTTCCGAGTTAACATTTCGTACACAAATGTTACTCCCCTGACGAATAAAAAACGAATAAATTACTTCACCCTAACACGAGCAATTTAACTTCCCATGCCAGGTGTACGGAATTTATACTCCCTTGTCCCCTTGTTAGTCTTGGTGGTGGAAGGCGTGGAGGGAGGGTAGCGCGACATTCGTTTGCGCGAGATCACATATTGGCATTACCCCTTCGCCCGCATCCCATTTTCGCGTACGAGATTTTTACTGGAAGTAAAAAAAATGGGGAGTACAAATTTCGTGGAGGGAGTAATTTTTTTGTGCCTTGGGGAGTTCTTTTCTCGTACGAAAAATTTACTCGGAGTAGAAATTTCGTACGAAATGTTTACTCCGGAGTAAATTTTTCGTGGAGTAAAAATTTCGTGTTACACCGGCGTCTTATCCACAAGGCCACTGCGCCCGTCAAACCAGATATGATTTTATTTTCAGGTTCTCCACAAACTCTAGTGTTTTGTCGAAGAAATGAATTCACACAAAAATCCCAATATGCTGTTGATTGCTGGTTGCGTTGACGAGGAAAGATCAATTGCCTTATCCCGGGCAGACCTGAGATTGTGAGCCGAATCGTTCATAGAAGGACTGTGTCTTTGAAGGTACATTTCTTCAAGAATGTTTTTTATTTTTTATTGTGTCTTTTGTTGGCTGTTTGTTTTAAGCTTGTCCGTGTATCATCTTGAACACGCGGCCAGTACCGTGTAACTGGCCTTGAGACCGATCGATTCAAGGGGGGCAATCTCAGTCATCTGAAAGAGGGAAATCCAAACGCAATCCGCCTTGTTCGATTTTATGGGCTTGGACGATAGAGAAAAATAAGAAAAGCAAAAGCTGGAGTCCAGTCTGGACGAAACTGCTATCAAGAACGCAGAATTGATTTTTTCTGAGTTTTTTTTAGCCGTAAGCGCCATGTTTATCGGAGCAGGAAACTCTTCCAGAGTGAGGCCCCTTTGTTGGTTTCACTGCAGTCGCCAGCAGTTATGAGAAATTCGAAATGAGAAATGGCGCTTACGGCTAAAAAAAAAACTCAGAAAAAATCAATTCTGCGTTCTTGATAGCAGTTTCGTCCAGACTGGACTTCAGCTTTTGCTTTTCTTATTTTTCTCTATCGTCCAAGCCCATAAAATCGAACAAGGCGGATTGCGTTTGGATTTCCCTCTTTCAGATGACTGAGATTGCCCCCCTTGAATCGATCGGTCTCAAGGCCAGTTACACGGTACTGGCCGCGTGTTCAAGATGGTCCGTGTATCAGCTAGCGAAGGAGCCTGAGCCTAAGTTTTGATCACTACATAAATGCACGAAGAATACCGGTTCGAACCAGTACGGAGAACGCAAACCTTTATTATATAATGTCTTCCAACCGGTTTATTGTGTTCCGCTGCGGTTGCAGAAGGAAGATACGTTTATAAAGACAGTTTTATCAGGTATATAACTAACAAAATAAGAAGGTTTCTTTGCGAACATGACAGTCCTACTTCAAGTAATATGTGATTGTTATCTACTTTGATATTTTGTGAACTTTCCTGATATTGACTGTAGAATAATCCTCAGACTACAGTGCCCCGGCCGCTACCTCCCCCGCAAGCCTAAATCAGAGCAGTTGTAAATATAGCCATGTACATAATTATTATTTGATTTTTGTTGTTCATGCTTACTTTTGAGTGCCGTGTCTCTGTTTGTGTTGTGTAATTTATGCGTAAGTGTATATGAGTGTGCTTGAGTTGTTAATGCGAAAGAATGTGTATGAGTGCGCCTTGAGTCGCCTTGTGGTGAGATATGTGCGCGTTATGAATTCTCGTATTATCATTATTATTAGAATGACGCAAATTGCTGTCATGTCGGGTCGCCCAAGATGTGTTCATGTGTCTGTCATGTCGGGTCGCCCAAGATGTGTTCATGTGTCTGTCATGTCGGGTCGCCCAAGATGTGTTCATGTATCAGTGTCATGTCGGGTCGCCCAAGATGTGTTCATGTGTCTGTCATGTCGGGTCGCCCAAGATGTGTTCATGTGTCTGTCATGTTGGGTCGCCCAAGATGTGTTCATGTGTCTGTCATGTCGGGTCGCCCAAGATGTGTTCATGTGTCTGTCATGTCGGGTCGCCCAAGATGTGTTCATGTGTCTGACATGCTTACAGGCACACGTACATGGCAATAGATATGACGTCAGTTGCAACTTCGCCATAGATATTTCTAATTAGAAAATTTCATCAACCACATATTGACTAAAAAAAAACACACCAATAGAGTGACACCATTTGTTGCCATGTCGGGTCAACCTACGTGCGTTCATGTGTCTCTAATATTTCTAGACAGATGTACATGGAAATAGATATGACGTCAGTTGCAACATCGCCGTATAGTAGATATTTCCTATTAGCAGACACTTTCAGCAAATGTTGGCTAGAACACAATAGAAGACTGCTTTGAGAACACGATAGTTTTATTTCGAATAAAATAGTTTACATGTGCTTGTCCTATTAGGAGGACATATTGTTGCTCAGGAATTGATAGCCAAACTTATCGCACAAATTATCGTTCGAAAAATAAGACTTCTGAAAACGCAATTAGGGCTATTTCAAATGAAGGTTAAAACGTATATGTACTTCGATTTTTTTTAATGAGAGTTCATGATACCAGATTCTGTAGCAAACAAATAGGTTGCTGACGTCATACCAACTTAAACCGTCACAGTATAGTATTGTGTCAGTTCTGGAACCTATCCCTGTCATTTGCTGACGTGACGTATATCCGCTATATAATAATAATAATAATAAATGAGCATTTATATAGCGCAACATCATAACTTTACAATTATGCTCTTTGCGCTTGACACATTTAAAATTAAAACACAGTTATACAAGCATTTACATCTACATTCATAGTCAACAACGCTTAATTAAAAGCCTACACCATCAAACATACATTACAAAAGATTCTTCCACTAACTAAGTAATAAAAACATGAATAAAATAGGTAGTGAAAACAAGGAAATACCAGCTGAATACCCTTAAAGGCACAGTAAGCCTCCCGTAAACCATCACAGAGCTCCCCGAGCGTCTACATACAGTACAAGCATACTTCCATTTGAACGCTCACCGAACGGGAACATCCTGGCTGCTTTCTGTCGAGCGTGAGAAATTTTCGAAGAATTTATTTTCGTGGACTTGGGCTGCTACAACAATGGCGCCTCGTTTTGGTGCTGGACGGCTGTTATGATACCGGAAATCACGCCCGGACAGTAAGCCTCCCGTAAACCATCACAGATACTGTCAGGCTTTTACACACAGTACAAACACGCTTCCATTTGAACACTCACCGAACGGGAACATTCTAGGTGCCCTACGTAAAGAGCGAGCAATTTTCAAAGAAATAATTTTTCGGATTGTCTCCATCTCAATAGGACCCATCCAGTGAACTCAGGTCAAAAATGAGTTACTTCCCTTCAACTGGCGATAGCCGTGGAGCGATGATTATCAGAATGATTCTGACCGTGGTGCGTCGTTTTCATTTCATTTCATTTTCATTTTCATTACTTTATTGTCCCATCGCTGGGAAATTCGGGTCGCTTCCTCCCAGTGGAAAGCTAGCAGCAACGGAGTCGCGCTACCCAGGTGTCTGCGTGTTTAGGTGTATTCAGCCACCTGCACTTATGGCAGAATGACCAAGGTCTTTTACGTGCCAGGCGCTAGACCTAACTTTTAAAATCTAAATAATAAATTCTCAGCTTGTTACACAAACATTCTTAAATCATAAAAGAATTATTTTTTCATCAAGACAAGATCAGTACAATTCGAAGTTTTGAAAGTTTGAAAAGCCCGAAAGCAGGGTCACGCAAGGTCGTGATTTTCGTAGCAGACGACGGTTTATAGGCAGTCAAAAGCCATCGCTAGAGTTCTTATGAATCACATTCGGTTTTTTTCGTGAAAAGTCAGAGGTACATAACGTGCTATTGCAGATAAGCTCACAGCGAGCCCCATTCAAATTACAAACTGACGACTGCATTGTGAAAAAGGGAAACTGGATCACACGGGTTCACGATGGCTCAGGGGTAAGATAAACCACGCAAAAATAAATTCTTTGAAAATTGCTCGCTCTTTACGTAGGGCACCTAGGATGTTCCCGTTTGGTGAGCGTTCAAATGGAAGGGTGTTTGTACTGTGTGTAAAAGCCTGACAGTATCTGTGATGGTTTACGGGAGGCGTACTGTGCCTTTAATCAAACAGAACATGTTATCAACAATACTGAAAACAGCCCTAGATGTTTATATACATTATCACTAAAACAACACATACACTACATGTAGCCTACTGATGGACTGAGAAAACAAAATCAGGGGTTGTATTTCTTGAAGAGGTGCGTTTAAAGTGCTCGTTTGAATGCTTGGGGTGACTGAGAGTGGCGGATGTGAAAGGGGAGAGAATTCCATTGTGTGGATGCGCAGAAAGTAAAAGTGCGTTGTCCGTATGTTTTAGTTTTGGTGTGTGGAATGGTGAGGATGCGACAGTCAGAAAAGGCACGGAGTTGTCTTGCTGGAGAATAGACAGTGAGGAGTTCAGAGAAGTAAGCAGGAGACGAGCCATAAAAGAAGTTAAAGCAGAGGGTGGACAGTTTGTAGTCAATGCGGGCTTGAATAGGTAACCAGTGCAGTGTGTGAAGAAGTGGTGTTGTGTGATCTCGTTTTCGTGCTTTCAGAATGAGGCGTGCTGCCGAGTTTTGGACTTTTTGTAGTTTATGCAGGAGGTACAGAGAACAGCCAGAGAGAAGAGAGTTGCAGTATAGTAGTCAAGTTTAGAAAGAACAAAGGCACAGACAAGAGTGTTAGTTGTTTGAGAGGAGAGTGTGTGGCGAATGGTGCTGATCTTACGAAGCTCAAAATAAGCTGCTCTACAGACTAAAGATATATGTTTGTTAAGGGTCATGTCAGATGAAAGGGTGAATCCAAGGTTTCTAGCTGATGGTGAGAAAAGAATGTCGGTGTTGCCTTTTTGAACAGAAACAGGTTGGGGAGAGGGAAATGTACTGTTCTTCTTTTTGCACAGTAAGACTTCAGTCTTATCATCATTCAGCTTAAGTTTGTTATCGACCATCCAAGATTTAACATCAGTGATGCATGTCTGAATGGTCTGGATGGCGGAATGTGTCTCTGGAGGGGGACTGGGTTTATACAGCTTGGTGTCATCAGCAAAAGACTGATTTAAATCAGTGTGGAGAGGGGCTTAGTGTACATGATGAAAAGGATGGGACCGAGTACTGAACCTTGAAGAACGCCGAAAGAAAGTGGGGCTGGAGCAGACATCTGGCCATCGACAAGTACAGCCTGAGTCCTGCCAATGAGATAGGACTCAAGCCATGCTAGCGGTGGACCGGAGATGCCGTACAGAGTCTGAAGTCTATGGAGAAGCGTGACATGGTCAATCGTGTCGAACGCTGCAGAAAGGTCAAGTAGGGTAAGCACTGACACATCACCACCATCCAGAGCAGACAGAATGTCTCTGATTACTTTAAGTAGGGCTGTTTCAGTACAGTGAGAAGGGCGATAAGCGGACTGAGAGTGCGAGATCAAATCATGGGTGTTCAAATATGACAACAGCTGCTTCAAAACTACCTTTTCAAAAACTTTGGACAAGAATGATAAATTAGATACAGGACGATAGTTCTTCAAAATATTGACATCAAGACTAGGTTTTTTGAGAAGTGGTTTGACAAGTGCAGTTTTGAACAATGATGGAAAAACACCAGATAACAGGCAATCATTGACAATTTGAGTAAGAGTTGGCAACAACACATCAAGATTCTCAAAAAGCAGTGGTGTGGGTATGGCATCAAGTGGACAAGTTGTTGGTTTGGACTTTAGAATAATGGATCTAAGGTCTTTTTCACTGATTGGCTGAAATGATGGAAAAGAATAATCAGTGGGAACATCAACATGACTGGAGGAAGCAGAATGTGCACCCATCTGATCAAGTTCAGAACGAATATCTGAAACCTTCTTGATAAAATAATCACTGAATACATCTGGCAGCTGACCAGCGGGGAAAACAGTGGGAAGTGGGGATACCTTACTGCGGCCGGTCAACCGGCTGCAAATATCGAACAGTTTTTTGCTTGAATCGCAAGCAATAATCTGGGTTTGGAGGAAGGTTGTCTTTGCTGCGTGTACTAACTGCAATATCATAGTCCGCCTGTAATATCATAGTCATCAGTCTCTTGCCACCCTTCTTGTATTGTGTCAAATCTGCAACCTAGCTTTGTTGAAAATAGCGCTGTATGCGGATGACGTGACACTGTTTTTACGAGACAGAGACGATATTAAACTTGCTTTAGACATTTTAAAACAGTTTGCAAGTATCTCCGGTCTTGAGATAAATACAAGAAAGACAGAAGCAATGTGGTTGGGATCGAGCGTAGCGAGGGGTGGGTTATGCTTTGACTTGAATTGGAAAAACAAAATAAAGCTATTGGGTATATTTTTCTGTAATAATGTACCCGCATCAAACCTCTCAGAAAATTGGGAAAGCCGTATTGAAAACATGAGCCGCGTCATAAGCACGTGGCATAGAAGGAATCTTGGATATTTAGGCAAAATTTGTATTATAAATAGTTTTCTCGTTCCACAATTAGTTTACGTAATGAGAGTAATTAATTTATCAGAGAAGGTGTTAAACAGAGTTACCACAATGTTGTACCACTTTTTGTGGAAAAGAAAAACTACCAACAAAAAAGCATTTGAAAAAGTTAAAAGCTGTGTGTTAAAATCTAATTTTGAAAAAGGAGGGTTGTGTATGCCCGACATTAAAATTATGCAGCAATCGTTTCTGCTGGAATGGATAAGAAAGCTGCATACGGCTACTGATACGGAAAAATGGTCATTCATTCCAATAGCGCAGTTTTCTCAACTGGGTACCTGACTTGGTTTCAAGCCAAAGTAAAATGGAAGCAATTTAAAAAAGAACATGTTAATTTAGCCCCTTTTTGGGAGGAGGCCCTAAAAGTCTGGACAGAGAATAACACCCACACAGAAATAGATAACCCACTGTTGGTAACAGTCTGGAATAATAAAAACATTATGTATCGAAATAATGTGTTATTTTTTAAGAAATGGACTAAATGTGGGATCGCATTAGTTGGTGATATATGTGTTAATAACAGGCTGTTATCCCTAGATAAGATTAAAGTAAAAGTTGGTACTTATCCTTCACTGATGTTAGAGTATAACGTGGTAAAGACTGCTGTTACCTCGTTTATGAAAAGATATCCGGCGTATATGCTCATGCAATCCAATGAAAACAATGTTCTGCTTTTCGACCATAAAGAGTTATTTACAGCACGTTCTTATAGATTACATTTAATAAGTAAAACTGAACACAACCCTTGTTGTCTGAATTTCTGGATGCATAAATTTAATATAGAAATAACTAAATGGCATTGGCTCATCGTAAGGAATGTATCTAAAGAATCAAGACTGAGAGAATTGCACTGGAAGATACTGCATAACATACAGGGTGACCCCAAAAAAAGAGTACCCAAACAAAACGCCATAAATTGAACAAAAATAAAGCAATCTTCATAAACTTTATTTACACACACAAGTAGCCTCTGCATGATTTGCACAGAACATTTTAGCGTTCTAGCTTGTCTTTCAGGAAAGTTATGCTCATTCTACAGAACATGCTCCAAATGGCCTCCGCGCCGCTGCAGGCAAACTTGAACTCGCCGCGCAAAGTTATCAATCACCCGCACACACTCCTGTTGCGAGATTCCGCGAATGGTTGTTGTGATGGCTCTCTTGAGTTCTGTGAATGTCTATGGGTTGTTCCTGTAGACGTTGTCTTTCAGGAACCCCCAAAGATAGAAATCTGGGGGATTTAAATCCGGGGGAGGCCATTTGGAGCATGTTCTGTAGAATGAGCATAACTTTCCTGAAAGACAAGCTAGAACGCTACAATTTTCTGTGCAAATCATGCAGAGGCTACTTGTGTGTGTAAATATAATGTTATGAAGATTGCTTTATTTTTGTTTTGTTTGGGTACTCTTTTTTTTGGGTCACCCTGTATATCCGACTAATATTTTGCTTTGTAAAATGGGAATTAGAATGAATAACAAATGCTCATTCTGTCCAGATAAGATTGATTTTGTGGAACATTTCTTTTATGAATGTTCTGCTATACATCCAATTTGGGAAAGAATTACCAATAAGGTATTTCAGCAGTATAATGTTAATATAAAAATTGATGTTCAAACAGCACTGTTAGGATACATGAAAACACCTGGTATGTCAAACAATTTAGTAAATTATATCAATGTACTTATTATTGTGGCAAAAATGTGTGTGGGAAAATTCAAATACGGGAAACCAATAGAAATTGTGTGCATGTTTAATTCAGAGTTAGATTTGCGACACATATAGTCTGAGAATAATGGTAATTGTAAAATATTTTAATACAATTGTCCATTATTGGTATTTGTCCATGATAGAGGTGAAAAGATTAGGGCAAAAGAAGTAAATTTAAGTGGTTTTTTTGGTTTGGTTTTTTTCAACCAGCTATTTAGGCTGTTGATTTAAAAATGTAAAGAAAAAAAAGGAATCAGCGTTAATTAACCTTGTTTTATTGATAGCAAAAATGTGCATTAGCAAAGCTAAGAAAACTAAATCGCATATTCCATTGGAAATTGTATTTCAACAAGAACTTGCGCTACAAAAGGTTTATCCCCATTGTCCTTAGTTAGATTGTTGTTGAATTAAAAAGTAATTTAATGGAAATGTAACCTGTAATGTAAAGAAAACAAAAGTAAAATTTCATTGAAAAAAAAGAAAGAAAAAAAGACCAATGAAGAAGGATATGCTCACCGCCCAAAAAGAAAGAAAAAAAAGACGAAAGAGGCAAAAAAGATGGGTTGAAGCAGCCTTGCATGCAACTGAGGTCAAAACAAAAAACAAAAACAAAAAAAAAAGAAACCTAGCTTTTCCTGCCCTTTGCTGACGCACATCTGCTATATCCGCGTCAGTGTGATATTACAGTCCTCAGTCATCACACATAACCAAAATACTCTCTTTTCATTACTGGCTCGATCTGGATGATGACAACAATGGCTCAGCTAAAAAGCGTTGAACGCATATAAAATAAAAATGAGCTGAACAGGTAATTGAGGTTGCCATTTTTGAAAGAGGCGGATTATTTATAAAGAAGTGACCTTAGACTCTTATAGCACCAGCGTTTAAAGGTCTCACATGTATGATCTATTATTTAGACACAGTCTTTGACATCGTGAATCTTTTTCTTTTGTCGTCAAGATTCGTTTATTCTGAGAAACACCCCCTGCTTCGTATCTTCGTAACCTCCCTTGCTTCTTTACTTTCTTAGCTTTTGTAGGCCTAAGTGTAATTGGGATTCGCTCGAATGTTCTCGTGAAATCAGTGGTAATTTCGAAATGCACTCAAATGACCGATGCCATGCATTGTATTTTGAATGTATCATACTTGGCTCACCTCTCAACTGCATATTATTAGTATTGATTATATCTGTATTCAGTGTGCATTTATCTCGCAAGATGTCGGTGATTCAGCAGCGCTGCTTGTAATTATCACGATTTGCCATGGGAATTTACCTCTTGCAAGTACCTGAAGATATACGTGCGGGAGCAGGGTCACACACACACACACTACACACACACACACACTACACACACACACACACACACACACACACACACACACACTACACACACACACACACACACACACACAAACACAAACATAAACACACACACACACACACACACACACACACACACACCGACACACATACACATACGCACGCACGCACGCAGCCACGCACGCACGCACGCACGCACGCACATACACACACACACACACACACACACACACACACACACACATACAAACACATGCACAGCAAAGCTATTAACAGCTCATACAGCAGACTCCATCCGTTAATTAGCCAACACTCTTGCAATCACGTGGCATTGCTTCGTAGTCTCTTTGCACATTAATCGCCACTACTACCAGTCAGCAGAGATTCATCTCGAACGTTCTGTATAGTGCGATTACCAGGCTGTGGACAGTGACATTTGAGATTTTCAAGAAAACAACGTCAACGGCACAGTTCTTCTCATGAACACGGATTGACTCACCGTCCCAGATATTTGTTTGTTTGTTTTGTTTGCTTAACGCCCAGCCGACCACGAAGGACCATATCAGGGCGGTGCTGCTTTGACATTTAACGTGCGCCACACACAAGACAGAAGTCGCAGCACAGGCTTCGTGTCTCACCCAGTCACATTATTCTGACACCGGACCAACCAGTCCTAGCACTAACCCCATAATGCCAGACGCCAAGCGGAGCAGCCACTAGATTGCCAATTTTAAAGTCTTAGGTATGACCCGGCCGGGGTTCGAACCCACGACCTCCCGATCACGGGGTGGACCACTACCACTAGGCCAACCGTGCCGGTCGTCCCAGATATGACCGGGCTTTTACATGGGATAAGAGAATCCCTTAACTTAGACTCAAAATGAATATCTACAGCCTGGGTGCATGATGTCCAGAGTGACATGTATTTCATGAATTTATTTCTTCACGGACTTAAGTGGCTTTTTGTGAAATGTATTTAAAAAAAATCCCATTCTGTGCAAAAAAGGAGTCATAGTGTTGACTTTTGGTAAGAGTCCAAATAGAGAAATAGTCTTATCCCATGTAAAAAGCCTGGCCAGACCGAGATGCGGGGCCGAACTGTTTTGAGAGGAAAGACTGTTTCTTCTACAAAAATGTGTTATACCGACCTAGGAAACACTTTTTCTCAACTGTAACTGGAACCGGCACGGTTGGCCTAGTGGTAAGGCGTCCGCCCCGTGATCGGGAGGTCGTGGGTTCGAAGCCCGGCCGGGTCATACCTAAGACTTTAAAATTGGCAATCTAGTGGCTGCTCCGTCTGGCATTATGGGGTTAGTGCTAGGACTGGTTGGTCCGGTGTCAGAATAATGTGACTGGGTGAGACATGAAGCCTGTGCTGCGACTTCTGTCTTGTGTGTGGCGCACGTTAAATGTCAAAGCAGCACCGCCCTGATATGGCCCTTCGTGGTCGGCTGGGCGTTAAGCAAACAAACAAACAAACGATAAATGGAGCCTCATTAAGGCCGTCATGAGATATGCCCGGGTAGCTCATGTGGTAGAGCACTGGACTTGTTATCCTAAGCCTAAGGTCGCGGGTTTGAATCAAGAGACGGTAACCATGTCCCACCACCGTGTCACCACAGTGGCACGTAAAAGACCTCGGTCATTCTCCCATAAGTGCAGATGACTGCAGATATCACCTAAACACGCATACACTTGTGTATCTCATCTAAAGTCGGGGTAAAACTCGGGGTAAAACTCGGGGACATGTCCCTAATAGCTTTGCTGTGAGGGCGTAAAACTTAATTTCTCTCCCATGTAACTGACAGTTGACGTCATTGAGGGAAAGAAACATAAATCTTTTGTGCTAGAAAAGCGATGTTTACCAGCTTCGCAAGTTATATTAAAATTAAGACACTGATTTCATTTTTTACAGAAAGCTAGTACAGTGGTCGCCGCTTAATAAAGTCACTTCTGGACCGACGAAAAATGGCTTTAATAAGCGGCGGATTTATTAACCGGCGGTCCAGGAATACGTCATTGTCGAAAAAAAATATCTTCTCTTTTGTTTACGTCACTCAGTCACTTTCTTTCGTCATTTACACTTGTTTGAATCTAAACAAAACTTCACGGAGGATGTTGAACTTTTGTTTTAATTATGTACATGTACGTGTACTTTGATCACTTCGGTACATCAATAATTTCACTGTCACCGTCACGAATCATTACTCGGCAGAGAAGAACGATTTTATGAGTGTTTGTTTGTTGGTCGTCTTCCACATCAGTTCTCTCACTGAGTCTGCGAATGGTTCAAATTCTTCCATGCGGTAACCACGACTTTCCAGACCAGATCGAAGGCGGGTCATATTTGCCTCATCTCTGGGTTTGAAGGCGGTGGTGATACGCGTGAGCGTGGACATAAATAGGCCTATGACTTGAGCGATTACAAGAACAAGATAATGTGAGTTTTAGTCACAAACTACGTGATTTCTCTGAGAAAACTGGCTTTAATAAGCGGCGGGTTGGGTTTATTAACTGGCTTTTTCTAATACATAAGATATAGTGATAAATCCGGACCGTCTGAAATCGGCTTTAAAAAGCGGCTGGCTCTATTAACCGCGGTTTTATTAAGCGGCGTCCACTGTAATTGTTATTCTGATCAGCTTTTTTTCTCTCTCAGTAAAGACAAAAAAATCTGATCTGGAATAAAAGATTGCAGATGAAAAGGAAAAGAATAAGAAAACAATACAAATCTACCAGTTGTACATGCCCCCACAAAGACGTACACACACACACACACACACACACACACACACACACACACACACACACACACACACACACACACACACACACACACACACACACACACACACACACAAAATGGACCGGTTCCGAAATTATGTTTTCCTCAGTACTAACAAAAACGAAAAGTGAAAGAATTAGAGAAAGAAGAAAATAAGACCAGAAGAAGATAGAAATCAATTTTTTTCTTTACCGTCCACTGCTTTGGAAACGCACTATACAGCATCAGACCAGTGGAGGGACAAAGAGCTACCCATTTGCTGATTGTGTTTTACTACTTCTCTCTCTTCTGCTCGTATGCAGACCAACCTTTTTTTGCTGTTTTGTGTCTAGCTAGGTGAAGTGACCAATGTATCTGTGAAAGGCAAAGAAAACAAGGTGATTGTGCTTCTGGAAAAAAATTGTGGGGGAGTTTTTGTCAAATTACTGAGCACACAGACTTAATATCATGTGCGTTTTAAGCGATTGTTTTGAATTTCAAGATTTTGGTTAACGTTGATCTTTCTTTTGTCTTGATAGAATTAGAGTCTTGACGCGAGTTGTATCCCTATACGTTTTGGTTAGATCGTTCCCTCTCTTATTCAGTTTTAATTTGCTTCTCTTTTGCTTTACTTGTTCTATATGTTGTCCTGAAGGAAGACTTCACATGCGAAAGCTTGACAATTGACTGGTATTGTCTTTTTTATGGTGAGTACAGATCGCCTTTGTTTATGACATTGTGGTCTCACCAGGGGGGGGGGGGGGGGGCGAGATGAGTTGCTTTTGTCTATTTCAATCACTTACACAGCAAAGGTCATACACGACTTTGCCATACCTTGAATGTACAATGAAGCGCTTTAGGTCTGAACCACGATTCAAGAGATCTGCCAATCGACAGTTCTCGTTTTGCTCACCACCTTCATCATCGACGTTGTCGACTTCGTTGTTGTCACCTGCTTCTTCTTCGTCGTCGTCGTCGACGTGTAATTCTTCTTGTTCTTCTTCTCCTTTTTATATTTAGTCAAGTTTTGACTAAATATTTTAACATCGAGGGGGAATCGAAACGAGGGTCGTGGTGTATGTGCGTGTGTCTGTGTGTCTGTGTGTGTGTGTGTGTGTGTGTGTGTGTGTGTGTGTGTGTGTGTGTGTGTGTGTGTGTGTGTGTGTGTGTGTGTGTATGTAGAGCGATTCAGAGTAAACTACTGGACCGATCTTTATGAAAATTTTCATGAGAGTTCCTGGGTATGATATCCCGAGACATTTTTTTCCATTTTTTGGGATAAATGTCTTTGATGACGTCATATCCGGCATTTTGTAAAAGTTGAGGCGGCACTGTCACACCCTCATTTTTAAATCAAATTGATTGAAATTTTGGCCAAGCAATCTTCGACAAAGGCCGGACTTTGGGATTGCATTTCAGCTTGGAGGCTTACAAATTAATTATTGACTTTGGTCATTAAACATCTGAAATATGTAATTAAAATAGTTTTTTTATAAAACGATCCAAAAGTACGTTTATCGTATTTTTCATCATTTTCTGATTCCAAAAACATATAAATATGTTATATTTGGATTAAAAACAAGCTCTGAAAATTAAAAATATAAAAATTATGATTAAAATTAAATTTCCCAAATCGATTTAAAAACAATTTCATCTTATTCCTTGTCCGTTCCTGATTCCACAAAACATATAGATATGATGTTTGGCTTAAAAACACATTCTGAGAGTTAAAAAGAATAGAGATATAGAAAAGCGTGCTATCCTCCTCAGCGCAACCGCTACCGCGCTTTTCTGGATGGTTAATTTCACTGCCTTTGCCACGAGCGGTGGACAGACGATGCTACGAGTGTACGGTCTTGCGGAAAAAATGCAATGCGTTCAGTTTCATTCTGTGAGTTCGACTGAGCTTGACTAAATATTGTATTTTCGCCTTACGCGACTTGTTCTTCTTCTTCTTCATTTTTTTTTCATGTTCATTTTCATTACTTTATTGTCCCATCGCTGGGAAATTCGGGTCGCTTCATCCCAATGGGAACCTAGCAGCAACAGAATAGCGCTACCAGGGTGTATGCGTGTTCAGGGGCGGACGAGGGGGGGGGGGCACAGGGGGCACGTGCCCCCCCCCCCCCCCACCGAAAAAAAAAAAAAAAGAAGAAGAAGAAAAAAAAAGGTTTTTCTATGCTGATTCTATGACCATTTCTAAGTTCAAATGGCACCAGATGGCACCATTTTGCTTCTTTGGGCAAATTTTTTTTCCGGGGGGGGGCATGCCCCCGGACCCCCCTAGCAAATTCGGGCGCTTCGCGCCCATCACATTCACTTTCGATTGAAAGTGCCCCCCCCCTTACAAAGCAACTGATCCGCCCCTGGTGTTTATGTGTAATCAGCCACCTGCACTTATGGCAGCATGACCGAGGTCTTTTACGTACCACAGTGGTGACTCGGGGTTGGAACATGGATACCGTCTCTAAGTCTGCACATAAAGTTGACCCGTGTCCGTCCCGGCCCGGTTTCGAACCTGCGACCCTAGGATCATAAGTCCAGTGCTATACCAACTGAGCTACCGGGCCCCTATGCTATGCTAACTTGGTTTTTCTGTCCCCAGAACTAGTGTCTAATTGGGACATGACGTGGTTATAATTATGCTAGGACGGCCCCCCCTTTTTACATTTAGTCAAGTTTTGACTAAATGTTTTAACATAGAGGGGAATCGAGACGAGGGTCGTGGTGTATGTGCGTATGTGTGTGCGTGCGTGCGTGCGTGTGTGTGTGTGTGTGTGTGTGTGTGTGTGTGTGTGTAGAGCGATTCAGACTAAACTACTGGACCGATCTTTATGAAATTTGACATGAGAGTTCCTGGGTATGAAATCCCCGAACGTTTTTTTCATTTTTTTGATAAATGTCTTTGATGACGTCATATCCGGCTTTTCGTGAAAGTTGAGGCGGCACTGTCACGCCCTCATTTTTCAACCAAATTGGTTGAAATTTTGGTCAGGTACTCTTCAACGAAGCCCGGGGTTCGGTATTGCATTTCAGCTTGGTGGCTTAAAAATTAATTAATGACTTTGGTCATTAAAAATCTGAAAATTGTAAAAAAAAATAAAAATTTATAAAACGATCCAAATTTACGTTTATCCTATTCTCCATCATTTGCTGATTCCAAAAACATATAAATATGTTATATTCGGATTAAAAACAAGCTCTGAAAATTAAATATATACAAATTATTATCAAATTTTTTTTTCGAAATCAATTTAAAAACACTTTCATCTTATTCCTTGTCCGTTCCTGATTCCAAAAATATATAGATATGATATGTTTGGATTAAAAACACGCTCAGAAAGTTAAAACAAAGAGAGGTACAGAAAAGCGTGCTATCCTTCTCAGCGCAACGAATACCCCGCTCTTCTTGTCAATTCCACGTGCACTGCCTTTGCCACGGGCGGTGGAGTGACGATGCTACGAGTATACGGTCTTGCTGCGTTGCGTTGCGTTGCGTTCAGTTTCATTCTGTGAGTTCGACAGCTACTTGACTAAATATTGTATTTTCGCCTTACGCGACTTGTTATATTTAGTCAAGTTTTGACTAAATATTTTAACATCGAGGGGGAATCGAAACGAGGGTCGTGGTGTATGTGCGTGTGTCTGTGTGTCTGTGTGTGTGTGTGTGTGTGTGTAGAGCGATTCAGACTAAACTACTGGACCGATCTTTATGAAATTTGACATGAGAGTTCCTGGGTATGAAATCCCCGAACTTTTTTTTCATTTTTTTGATAAATGTCTTTGATGACGTCATATCCGGCTTTTCGTGAAAGTTGAGGCGGCACTGTCACGCCCTCATTTTTCAACCAAATTGGTTGAAATTTTGGTCAAGTAATCTTCGACGAAGCCCGGACTTCGGTATTGCATTTCAGCTTGGTGGCTTAAAAATTAATTGATGACTTTGGTCATTAAAAATCTGAAAATTGTAAAAAAAAATAAAAATTTATAAAACGATCCAAATTTACGTTTATCCTATTCTCCATCATTTGCTGATTCCAAAAACATATAAATATGTTATATTTGGATTAAAAACAAGCTCTGAAAATTAAATATATAAAAATTATTATCAAAATTAAATTGTCCAAATCAATTTAAAAACACTTTCATCTTATTCCTTGTCGGTTTCTGATTCCAAAAACATATAGATATGATATGTTTGGATTAAAAACACGCTCAGAAAGTTAAAACAAAGAGAGGTACAGAAAAGCGTGCTATCCTTCTTAGCGCAACTACTACCCCGCTCTTCTTGTCAATTTCACTGCCTTTGCCATGAGCGGTGGACTGACGATGCTACGAGTATACGGTCTTGCTGAAAAATGGCATTGCGTTCAGTTTCATTCTGTGAGTTCGACAGCTACTTGACTAAATATTGTATTTTCGCCTTACGCGACTTGTTATTACATTTAGTCAAGTTTTGACTAAATGTTTTAACATAGAGGGGGAATCGAGACGAGGGTCGTGGTGTATGTGTGTGTGTGTGTGTGTCTGTCTGTGCGTGTGTGTGTGTGTGTGTGTGTGTATGTGTGTGTGTCTGTCTGTTCGTGTGTGTGTGTAGCGCGATTCAGACTAAACTACTGGACCGATCTTTATGAAATTTGACATGAGAGTTCCTGGGAATGATATCCCCGGACGTTTTTTTCATTTTTTTTATAAATACTTTTGATGACGTCATATCCGGCTCTTTTTAAAAGTTGAGGCGGCACTGTCACACCCTCATTTTTCAATCAAATTGATTGAAATTTTGGTAAATCAATCTTCGACGAAGGCCGGACTTCGGTATTGTTGATGGACTGAGGTCCATTTCCGTATCCAGGTTTTAGACTTGTGTTTTGCATAATTTATACACATGGGAGGCTACGCTGCAGCTAGCTCCTCCTCTATCATGAGTTGTTCCCCTTGTCGTCTTCGAGAGTAAAGATGTCGGAACTAGAAGCCTCGAGTCTGTCCTTTGTTTGTCTGTTCAAGTCAAGTTAACATGGTGGCAGCGTAAATAACACCTGAAGTGTAAAGACAAGAGCAACCCACGAACTACGAGAAGATGGCCGAAGCGTTGAGTCCTTTTCGACACCCTGTCTTGATCTGTCCGATGATAATCTGGCAGAATCATTTCGCACGTGGCGGCGGCAGATGGATTTTTACATGAGAGCTACCGGTGCGTCGGAAAAGCCGAAAAAGACACAGACTGCCAGTATTCTACACTGCGCTGGTCCCCAGGTTCAAGAAGTGTTTGAACATTTTGTATTTGATGAAAATAACGACAAGGAGGACCCCATCAAAGTGTTAGGCAAGCTACATGAGTTCTGTAGCCCTCAAACGAGTGAGGTCATTGAAACCCACCGATTTTGGAATGTCTCATACAGAGCACCTTTCGATGCGTTCCTCACAGACCTGCGCACCAGGGCAAAATTGTGCAATTTCGGTGCAATGAGAGACAGGATGATAAGGCGAAAAAAAAAATATTGTCTGTTTCTGGTCACCCGACCGACCCTAAATTTCGGCGCCGACCCTAAACTTTTTTTTCCAAACTCAAATTTTTTGTTTTTTTGTTTTGTGGTATAAGGACAGGGTGAGAAAATGAACAACAAAAACGTGTGAAAACGAAAGTCCGCTGACGATTGAAGGGGCATAACCCTCGATAGGGCGCACCAAAATTGAAAAAGTATACCGGTAACAAACCGTGGAAGAATGAAAATAAGCTGCACATCAAAGGAAGAATACAGAGTGGAAATATGTGAGAGGTGGTTCCCCTGTCACATCTGAGAGAGGAAACGCTTCCTGCACGGGGTCAGTGACCGGTCAGTGACCGAGTTTAACAGACTGGAAATGTGTGTGCTCTGTGTGTGCGGCCAGATCAAAGGCAGGTCAATTGTGATAGCTGGGTGGCCTTGTTTATAGACACGACCTTCTTCCCAGGGGTCAATGACCCAGTTTTTGCCATGAGAGGTGGTTCCCCTGTCATATCCTGCACCGGGGTCAGTGACCGGTCAGTGACCGAGGCAGGTCTATTGTGATAGCTGGGTGGCTTGAGAGCTCGAGGAAACTTGGCCAGGGCAGTACCTAGTAGCTGAAACATGCATTATCACAAGTTGTTTGACTGGTACTCAGGCGGTCTCTTTGATTTTTTTCGTATTTCATACACGGATTAGACGCTTCGTTATACAAGACGCAGGGGTCAAACACCGAAGCATTCACGCTGCGTTGAAATATGGAATCTAAAGGTGATGTTCGACACATTCTGGTGTTGACGCTGGAGAAGTGCGTGCACGAAAAAACGGGAGTTAAACTTGCGTATCCTGAAACATTCACGCTCCGGGATGTGTTTCATGATATCCATACACCCGAGTTTGACTTGAAAAAACATTCGGTGCAGGTGAAAGCTTCTTTCTTTCTTTATTTGGTGTTTAACGTCGTTTTCAACCACGAAGGTTATATCGCGACGAAGGTGAAAGCTGACGAATACGACCTTGACTGGTCACTGACGATCAGACCAGGTAAACAAAGAAAAACATGTCATACTATTTCAGTCTTTGTCACAGATTTGTAAATTGTGTTGAGTGTCTTGTCTCTATGTATAGTGAATCCAGTCTCTTTGCGCGATTTTTAAAGTTAGTTTTATTGGTCTACATCTGGGGAAGGAAAAAAAAAAAAAAAAAAAAAAAAAAAAAAAAAAAGCCGACCTACCGACCCTAATTTTTTTAGCCATGTTACCAGAAACAGACAATTTTTTTTTTTTGGGCCTAAGGGACAAGATTGTGTTCTCAGTCACCGGCAAACTGCAAGAGCTACTTCTTCGAGAAAGACAGCTAGATCTACAGAAAGCTGTTGACATTTGTCGGGTATTTGAACTGACAGCAAAGCAAACAAAAGAGATGTCAGAAGCCTCTGCACATGTAGACAAAGTGACAAAGGACAAAGACAATCTTCCAAACGAATCAAACACTGACTCACAGAGAAAAAGAGGGGGGGATGACAGAGATAGCAGAGCGTTTGTGCAGGACTGCAATTTTTGTGGTCGATCACATGAGAGGAAGAAAACAAGTTGCCCAGCATGGGGAAAAGTCTGCAGCAAGTGTTCAAGGCGAAACCATTTCAGTATAAAATGCCGCAGCGTCAACGCCATTGAAGCAAACGGGTCTACAGAGAACGAAGAAAGAGACCAGCAGTATCTGGCTGCTGTAACATCAAAGAACAAACAGAGAGTGACAGCCTTGATGCGTATCAACGACTGCGAAGTTCGTTTCCAGCTGGACAGCGCAGCAGATGTGAACACTATTTGTGCAAGATATGTGAAAAAGACACAAGTATCACCAGTGAAACACAGTCTTACAATGTGGAACGGTACTGTTGTGCAGCCTTTGGGTGAGGCTGTGTTGGACATTGTGAATCCCAAGACAGGTGTCTCAGCCAGTGTGCGTTTCACTGTGGTGGAGAACAGTTTCAGCTGTTTGTTAGGTGTGTCGACCATACAGGAACTGGGACTGATAACAGTCAACCGTGGTGCATTCATTGCCAGTGTTACAGCAGACACGTTAGGTGACCTGGGAGAAGCATCACTGCGAGTCGACCCACAAGCAAAACCAAAAGTCCTGCCATGCCGCCGAATTCCATTGGCATTGCAAGAAGAAGTTCACCAGCAAATAAACAAGCTTGTCGAACGAGGGGTGCTGCTGCGCGTCGAGGAACCTACTGCCTGGGTCAGTCAAATGGCAGTTACTCGTAAAGACAGCGATGGCTCTCTTCGTATCTGCATTGACCCCCAGCCCTTGAACGCTGCGCTCATGAGAGAGCACTTCAAACTCCCAACGCTTGACGATGTCCTGCCCAGCCTGCAGAACGCAAAAGTGTTCACAAGACTTGATGTGAAGGAGGCATTTTGGCATGTGCGTCTGGACGAGCCGTCGAGTCTGTTGACGACCATGATCACACCTTTTGGCAGGTACCGATGGTCCAGACTGCCGTTTGGCCTCTCGGTGAGCAGCGAGATTTTCCAAAAGCGACTCACTGAGGCTTTGGATGGACTCGATGGAGTTGTCTGCGTAGCCGATGACATCGTCGTCGTGGGTCGTGGCGACGACAAGAGTGAAGCTGTAGAGGACCATGACAAGAATCTTAACGATCTGCAAAAGAGGTGTGCTGAGAGACACATCAAGCTGAATGACAAGAAGGCTGACGTCCGGAAAGACGAAATCACGTTCATGGGTCACCGTATTTCGTCAACAGGTATCCAACCAGATCCAGCGAAGGTATCTGCAATCCTCAACATGCCACCCCCAACCGACGTGCATGGAGTCCGGAGGCTGTGTGGTATGGTTCAGTACCTGTCACGATTCATGCCTGACCTGGCCAGTGACCTGGGACCAATAAGAGCACTGACAAAGAAAGACTGTCAGTGGGCGTGGACGCAAGAATGTGACCAAGCGTTCGAGACCGTGAAGAAGAAAATGACAAACACACCGGTGCTGGCATTTTTTGATCCAGAAAAGGAACTCGTGATTCAAGTTGACAGCAGTAAAGATGGCCTTGGGGCAGCAATTCTGCAAGACGGCAGGCCCCTGGAGTACGCTTCAAGAGCTCTGAGTCCGGCTGAGAAGAACTGGGCCCAGATTGAAAAGGAGACACTCTCTTTAGTGTTTGGCTTGGAGCGGTTTGACCAGTATACCTTCGGTCGCAAAGTTCGTGTCCAGAATGACCACAAACCGCTAGCAGCCATCCTCAGAAAGCCGCTGAGTCAAGCTTCGCGGAGGATACAAGCTCTCATGATGAGACTCCATCGATACGACATTGCCTTCAACTACGTACCTGGAAGTCAGCTCTTTATTGCTGATACACTGAGCAGGGCGTACCTTCCTGACCCTGGAACGGATGTGCGAGTTTTTGCCATCAACTCGCTAATGGACATGCCTGACAGAACAAGGGAAGAGGTGAGAGAAGCGACGCAGAATGACCCAGATCTTCAGACACTGCTACATGTCATCAGAAACGGATGGCCTGAGAGGAAAGAAGATGTTCCTGAGCCAATCAGACTGTATTTTGACATCCGTGACACCCTCGGAGAACAGCATGGTATTCTTCTGAAAGGAGAGAGAGTCCTGATTCCCAGAGCCATGAGAGGAGAAATGAAGAGGAGATTACACGCAGCTCATTTGGGATATGACAGCATGCTGAGGCGGGCCCGGGAACTACTGTATTGGCCAGCCATGGCCAAGGACATCAAAGACGTGGCAGATCACTGTGAACCATGCCAGCAGATGAAGCCAGAGAACCAAAAAGAGACGCTGACACAGCACAGTGACGGGAATGCACCATGGATGAAGATCGGGATAGACCTCTTTGATCTCGATGGACGTCAATATCTGGTGACAGTGGACTATTTCACTTCTTTCATCGAAGTGGATCAGCTGAAAGGTACCACTGCGAGTGATGTGATCGTGAAACTGAGAGTTTTGTTTGCACGTTACGGTATTCCAGCTGAACTGATATCTGACGGTGGTCCCCAGTTTACTGCTGCAGAATTTCAGTCTTTTGCTTGTCGTTGGGGCATTACTCATACAATGTCGTCGCCTCTATACCCTAAAGCAAACGGCAAAGCAGAAGCGGCAGTGAAGACGATCAAACACATGATGATGAAATGCCTTCAGGACAATACAAACGTCTACGATGCGCTTTTGGAGCTGCGCAACACCCCACAGCAGGACACGGAGCTGAGTCCTACTCAATTGATGTTTGGGCGGCTGACAAGGTCGAGACTGCCGGCAGCTACGAACAAGCCAGTAAGCAAGACGCAGACACGGAAGGCGAGGCAGAAGCGACAGAGAAGGCGTCAGTCAGTAAAGCAGAGCTACGATAGAGCCGCCAAGGATTTGACCCTGCTATCAAATAGACAACCAGTCTACTACAAGCATCGTGAAGAACAAAGATGGCAGAAAGGGACGGTGCAACGTGAGCATTCGAATCGATCTTACATTGTTGAGGGTCGAAATGGGGCAATTTACAGACGAAACAGAGCACACATTCGCCCTACGAAGATTAAGCCAGAGCCGATACCTGAAGTGCAACAGAATGATGAAGGACACCAAGTGGTAGCTGTCCCTGACAACACAGAAACAGCACTACAACCTACCCAGGATCTGAGACCTGTCGACGTTCCTGCAGAAGCGTCAACCATACCAGTGCGTCCTCAGCGAGCCCGCAAGAAACCATCCTGGATGATTGACTATGACACAACATAAAGAGAACAATTCTGTGTTGCAAGTGCACAAGACAGAGATATTGAGAACAATTGAAAACAAAGGAGTGACATAAACACTGGGACAAATCAGAGTGATGTGATCTGTGTGCAGGAAGAAAACTGTTAGATGGAAGTTTTTAATTTTGTTCATGATTATTTAATCTTCTGTTTTCCTTTTGTTTTGGTTTTTGTTGATCCGTTCGTTGTAGTTTTTATCTCACAATCAGTAAATATTAATGATTTACTTTGCAAAATCAACATACTGTATTGACCATGAGAAAGGGGGATAGTGAGGTGAATTTGCATAAGTATGCAAACAGTTCTAATTTTACTTTGAGCATTGCGTTTTGCCAGACGTTTGTTTACGTATTGTTATTTACAAGTTTGAATCTTGCTTCGTTGTTAAAAGTACAGTAGGTTTTCAGCAAGTGCATACTGATTGAGTTTTTTTAACTTTCATTGTTTTATTCTTCATTGTATTTTGTTTCGTTACCAAAGTAACTTGTTGAAAGTGAAGGGGATGTTGATGGACTGAGGTCCATTTCCGTATCCAGGTTTTAGACTTGTGTTTTGCATATACACATGGGAGGCTACGCTGCAGCTAGCTCCTCCTCTATCATGAGTTGTTTCCCTTGTCGTCTTCGAGAGTAAAGATGTCGGAACTAGAAGCCTCGAGTCTGTCCTTTGTTTGTCTGTACAAGTCAAGTTAACAGGTATTGCATTTCAGCTTGGTGGCCTTAAAATTAATTAATGACTTTGGTTATTAAAAATCTGAAAATTGTAATAATTTTTTTTATATAAAACGATCCAAATTTACGTTCATCTTATTCTACATAATTTCCTGATTCCAAAAACATATAAATATGTTATATATATGATCAAAATTAAATTTCCGAAATCGATTTAAAAACAATTTCATCTTATTCCTTGTCGGTTCCTGATTCCAAAAACATATAGATATGATATTTTTGGATTAAAAACACGCTCAGAAAGTTAAAACGAAGAGAGGTACAGAAAAGCGTGCTATGCAGCACAGCGAAACCACTACCGCGCTGAACAGGCTCGTCAGTTTCACTCCGTTTTGCACAAGCGGCGGACTACGGTCATTGTGAAAAAATGCAATGCGTTCAGTTTCATTCTGTGAGTTCCACAGCTTGACTAAATGTAGTAATTTCGCCTTACGCGACTTGTTTTTCTTCTTCTTCTTCTAGAAAAGAAAACAGCCCTGATACAAACGTTAAACTTTCGCCCTGATGATTTTGTTGCTGTTGCAACAGTTAACTGCCTTTTGTTTCGTTGAGGTTTTAAAAGAAATCACTCGTTTTTAATTTTTGTATGTATTTGTCTATTAGGCCCAAAAAAAAATATTGTCTGTTTCTGGTCACCCGACCGACCCTAAATTTCGGCGCCGACCCTAAACTTTTTTTTCCAAACTCAAATTTTTTGTTTTTTTGTTTTGTGGTATAAGGACAGGGTGAGAAAATGAACAACAAAAACGTGTGAAAACGAAAGTCCGCTGACGATTGAAGGGGCATAACCCTCGATAGGGCGCACCAAAATTGAAAAAGTATACCGGTAACAAACCGTGGAAGAATGAAAATAAGCTGCACATCAAAGGAAGAATACAGAGTGGAAATATGTGAGAGGTGGTTCCCCTGTCACATCTGAGAGAGGAAACGCTTCCTGCACGGGGTCAGTGACCGGTCAGTGACCGAGTTTAACAGACTGGAAATGTGTGTGCTCTGTGTGTGCGGCCAGATCAAAGGCAGGTCAATTGTGATAGCTGGGTGGCCTTGTTTATAGACACGACCTTCTTCCCAGGGGTCAATGACCCAGTTTTTGCCATGAGAGGTGGTTCCCCTGTCATATCCTGCACCGGGGTCAGTGACCGGTCAGTGACCGAGGCAGGTCTATTGTGATAGCTGGGTGGCTTGAGAGCTCGAGGAAACTTGGCCAGGGCAGTACCTAGTAGCTGAAACATGCATTATCACAAGTTGTTTGACTGGTACTCAGGCGGTCTCTTTGATTTTTTTTCGTATTTCATACACGGATTAGACGCTTCGTTATACAAGACGCAGGGGTCAAACACCGAAGCATTCACGCTGCGTTGAAATATGGAATCTAAAGGTGATGTTCGACACATTCTGGTGTTGACGCTGGAGAAGTGCGTGCACGAAAAAACGGGAGTTAAACTTGCGTATCCTGAAACATTCACGCTCCGGGATGTGTTTCATGATATCCATACACCCGAGTTTGACTTGAAAAAACATTCGGTGCAGGTGAAAGCTTCTTTCTTTCTTTATTTGGTGTTTAACGTCGTTTTCAACCACGAAGGTTATATCGCGACGAAGGTGAAAGCTGACGAATACGACCTTGACTGGTCACTGACGATCAGACCAGGTAAACAAAGAAAAACATGTCATACTATTTCAGTCTTTGTCACAGATTTGTAAATTGTGTTGAGTGTCTTGTCTCTATGTATAGTGAATCCAGTCTCTTTGCGCGATTTTTAAAGTTAGTTTTATTGGTCTACATTTGGGGAAGGAAAAAAAAAAAAAAAAAAAAAAAAAAAAAAAGCCGACCTACCGACCCTAATTTTTTTAGCCATGTTACCAGAAACAGACAATTTTTTTTTTTGGCCTTAGAGCTCTGTGAGTTTATAATCATGTTATGGTCGTCAGACCAAAGATGCTGTTTTCAGGTTTTCTCCGAGGTTACATTGTCATTACAGTGCATTTGTTTTCACGAATGGTTCAGTTGTTATTCTTTTGAAATTGAGGTTGTGACGTCAATTGTCCCTTGGCTAGTTTCCAGTTGTTTTGAAACAATTGTTTTTCTCACTCATGTCTGTATTATATATATCAGTTCAAAATAGATATTGTTTCCGTTTTGTGAATTGCTATTAATGGCTGTCTGTCTAACAAAGGAATCGTATTCAGGTTAGTTTTTGAGGCTTGCATTGGAGATGCTTTTAAACGAAATACAGCTCAATGAGGGGGGGCACAGAACAGCAGTATTTTTTAGTACTGAAATTAGACAGAACATGTGAAGGATATGGTGGGGGGGGGGGGGGGAAGTGGGTTAGTATATTGTTTGTGTCAGGTTGCTTTAGCTTCTTTTACTCGTGATATGTAAACAAAATCTTGGGTTCTACTTTCTTATTTTTTTCATTGTTTAAGCTGGTGGTGGTAATTTTAAATTTGTGTCTAATCGGTCCTGTCCTTTTCTATAAAAGAAAGGCTCAGACTATAGATGCCCTTCATTGGTTTTTTTTCCTGCTCTCTCCCCTTATCGACTGAGAAATAGTTGTGAAGAGGAAAGTATGTATACATTTATGTTTTCAGCACTGTTTTGAAACCTAGTGATTGTGTAGGTTGGACAAAAAACTGTTGCAACAACTATAGACCAAATTTGTATGAGTGTGACTGGGGGGGGGGGGGGAGGGAGGTGAGGTGAGGTGTTGTGTGTGTGTGTGTGTGTGTGTGTGTGTGTTGTGTGTGTGTGTGTGTGTGAATGTGTGTGTGTGTGTGTGTGTGTTGTGTGTGTGTGTGTGTGTGTGTGTGTGTGTGTGTGTGTGTGAGAGAAATAGAGAGAGAAAGAGAGAGAGAGAGAGAGAGAGAGAGAGAGAGAGAGAGAGACAGAGACAAAGACAGAGAGACAGAAACAGAGAGATAGAGACAAAGACAGAGACAGAGAGAGAGAGCGTGAGAGAGAGAGAGGAAGAAAGAGAGAGACAGAGACCAAGAAAGAGTGAAAAAAGAAAGAGTGTGTGTGTGTGTGTCTGTGAGAAAGACAGAGAAAGTGAGAGAGAAAGAGAGAGAGAGTGAGAGATCGAGAGAGAAATAGGGAGAAAGAAAAAGATAGAATGTTTTTATTGGTATCAATTAAATAAATGGCTGTATTTTGTAAGCAAAAGTTATTCTGAAACTGGTCACATTCTAAACAAATCGAGAACAACCGCAAACCATCGGATTACTTTATGAGCCAATAGTAATACTGATTTATTTTTGTTTCTCCGTTTGTTCCAGTCAAAATCGTTGCTTTTCGTGTCCAGTAACGAATGTCAAAGAAAGACAAAAGACATATTTTGTCCGCTGTCTGGCTCTGTCAAAATGAGATATAAGCATTATAGTAAGTATGCCCGCAGGACGCACCTTTCGCAATGCCTACTGTTGACTTTCAAGCTTAAAAGTGTATTCAGTACACACTTTGATGATACCTTCATTGTCCTTTATATATGTACACATCCCCTCAGACCAAATTGTCTGTATTGTTGGGTTTTGGATTGGCAGTACACTGAGGAATACGTGTGCTATTTTGACTTGCATAAAGACTTACGGTAGCGATGATATTATTCCCAGACCGATAGTTTCAGGCCTCTTTAGTCTCCTTTCAAAGACTGCTGTGTACACATGAACGATTTTCAACCGACCGTAAGCGGATTTGGTTTAATTAAGAAGTACGTCAGTCAAAGGCTGGCGAAGAGAAACCGTTAAGAATAATTAAGTTGGTTATAATGCGCAGTTTGTCCGATTTCCATCAGACTATTTATCTGCGCGAAACAACAGTCGGAGCACTCCCCGACCTCCAACCGATATCTAACCGACTTAAGTCAACTTTTGCTAACGATCTCTTTCTTCTCTCTCAGCTGTACGTACATTCTGTTCTTGCGTGCATGCTCTTCGCGTGTCTTAGATAAATTGTTTGTTCTCGTTCTTGTTCTTAGATGCCCATAAGACGGTTGAAACACGCCGTCGTCACTTTGCCAGTAAACAGTGCCCCCCCCCCCCCCCCCCAAAAAAAATAGCCGATGGTGAATCCCATGTGATGAATATACTGCTTAGCCTTCGATCGCCATAGGACGACATTTTGCTCGCGTGAGAGAAAAGCCCTTAGGCGGCATCCAAACCCAAAAGAACATTGCTTCCACATTTGGAAATCGTAAACTGGATTTGGTAAGTATTTCCCCATTCGCAGGAGAGAAAAATAAGTCCATGTTGTCTCTAGATCAATGTCAACGAGAATGGGTGGTCGTAGCACACGTACAAGCTTTGAGAGGACTGTGATGGTTTAATTGGACAATGGCCTTTCCGCATTAACCCCCCCCCCCCCCCCCTTTCTCTCCGTCTTAACTCTCTCTGTCTCCCTTCTTTCTATTGTGTCTCTGTCTGCCCCAATGTGTTAGGCCAAACAAAAATATATGTTTGTTTAGGGTAACATGACCAAAAATAGGGTCGGTAGGTCGGCTTTTTTTAATTTTTAATTTTTATTTTTAGTATTGGTATGGTTCACAAAATGTGCCAGAGGTTGTTTTTTGGGGATTTTATTTGAGAAATGCAAAAAAAGTTTTAGAGTCGGTGGGAAAAATAGGGTCGGTCGGGTTACCCTAAATCAACATATATTTTTGTTTGGCCTTACGTTTTCCGCCAAACCACAAAGAAGAGACGTTGAAAAAAAGCACATGAGTTTCATTATTCATCATCACAGCACGAATAATGGTATGCGCTTGACACGTACATTTCATTGAATACTCCCTTTTCTTTCGAAAGTTTAATGGGAATGTCCATTTTCGAATGAAATACCTAAATTTCCTGAATACCACCTAGAGCCCCCCAAACGATGTGTTGATGAATTCAGTTCAGATGTATACAGGAATTCAAAGCGATACAAGTCTTTTATCTCTGTTCGTTGATCAATCAAATCAAAACTGATCAATTCCCCCTCTGGAAACGCGATGGCTGTGTTGATGGGGATTTTGAAGTATTGATTGCGCGTAAGCACATGCACAGTATAGCTTTGCCTTGCTACATCATTTACATTTCATAAGTCAAGCATGACAATCATAATCCTTCCACTTTGACACATAGGGGAAGGGCTCCTAATATGGACCACTTTTTGTTTCATGCTGATAACTAGCTTGTTTTTTTGCAAAGAAGTTTCATTTTGTGTTTGGTAGTCCTTCTTTCTTAGGTTAACCGTTAGGCCTAATTAGAGTTAAATAGCTTTGATACACATTCAGCAAAAGTTAAATACAGAACAAAATCACAAAGGGTCCATATTAGGAGCCTGGGCGCCTAATATGGACCAGTGAAACGGCCTTCACGAATCACTGTAAAAAGCCCCCTATATTTCAAAATAACATGATACAACTTAGTGTACAAGTCAGCCTAATTAAAATATGCTTTAGATTTATCTGTTTCGCGTTGATGAGAGCATTATTTGAAGCACACCAGGAAACTAAAGAAGCTTATCAAAAACAGAACAAAAATAAGTGAAATTATCAACTTCCACGAAAAGAAGACTTTTTTTTGCATTTTTTTTAAATCTCGAGGGTTAGTTATAGGTTATTTTCAGCAAGCTTCTTAATGAATTAATCAAAATAGCCTTTAGCTTTTACAGTGAAACCCGGCTATATTGAAGTGGCACGGGACCCGGGAAGACCTTCAATATAGTCGGAACTTCAATATAGGCAATTCTCGGTTATATTGAATTTCCCTCCTTTGTTCCCTCAGAAATTCAATATAACCGAACTTTTTTTCCCTATACGTTCTCATTTCCGTGTCCACACATTGCCTTTGATGTGAGATATATTCCCATTTATCTTTCACCTGTTGGCTGTTGTTCTTCGAGCCTCCTTGCTTTTTTCTGCACACACACACGGACACACACTCACACACACGCACCCCCACCCCCCTTACACACACAAACACACATTCCATATTCCTCAGCTACTTCCTTTCTTTTTTTGCAGCCAGTTTCCAGCTTCTGAATAAGCTCGATTTTTCTTTTGTCAGACTCACCCTTTTTTACATTAAGTCAAGTTTTGACTAAATGTTTTAACATAGAGGGGGAATCGAGACGAGGGTCGTGGTGTGTGTGTGTGTGTGTGTGTGTGTGTGTGTGTGTGTGTGTGTGTGTGTGTGTGTGTGTGTGTGTGTCTGTCTGTGCGTGTGTGTGTGTAGAGCGATTCAGAGTGAACTACTGGACCGATCTTTATGAAATTTAACATGAGAGTTCCTGGGTATTATATCGCCGGCCGTTTTTTTCATTTTTTGGATAAATGTCTTTGATTACGTCATATCCGACTTTTTGTAAAAGTTGAGGCGGCACTGTCACACCCTCATTTTTCAATCAAATTGATTGAAATTTTGGTCAAGCAATCTTCGACGAAGGCCGGACTTTGGTATTGCATTTCAGCTTGGAGGCTTAAAAATTAATTAATGACTTTGGTCATTAAAATAAAAATTCGAAAATTGGAATTAAAATTATGTTTTTATAAAATGATCCAAATTTACGTTTATCATTGTCTGATTCCAAAAACATATAAATATGTTATATTCGGATTAAAAACAAGCTCTAAAAATTAAAAATATAAAAATTATGATTAAAAATAAATTTCCGAAATCGATTTAAAAACAATTTCATCTTATTCCTTGTCGGTTCCTGATTCCAAAAACATATAGATATGATATGTTTGGATTAAAAACACGCTCAGAAAGTTAAAGCGAAGAGAGGTACAGAAAAGCGTGCTTTGCAGCACAGCCCAACCACTACCGCGCTAAACAGGCTCGTTAATTTCACTGCCTTTTGTACGAGCGGCGGACTACGGTCATTGTGAAAAAAATGCAGTGCGTTCAGTTTCATTCTGTGAGTTCGACAGCTTGACTAAATGTTGTCATTTCGCCTTACGCGACTTGTTTGTTTTGCAGCCATTTTTGCTAGTGTACAAAGGGAAACTACTCGCATGAACAAGAGAAATTAAGTCGGGGAGATCTACGCACCACAAGACTACATGGCGTAGCTGCCAGAGGCCCGCGGCATTGTTAAACTGTAATATTGCTATCTGAGATCTCCTGACTCGAAAGTTGATGCTGATCTGGCCTCTCCCCTTCCTCAACTGATTGCGCTGACAGAGGCGTGTCATATCATTCGGCGCCCGCGCAGTCATTGTTCTTAAAAATAAAAAGTTAAACAAATCTTTGGAGCAAACATTTAATATAGCCAGGTAAAAACGTCCCGTGGGCTAATTTTTTTTTTCAATATAGCCGGGATTTCAATATAACCGACTTCAATATAGCCAACATTTTTGAACAAAGAAAAAGTAGAGCTTCAGTTGGGACCTGAAAAATTCTTCAATATAGCCGGGATTTCAATACAGCCTACTTCAATATAGCCGGGTTTCACTGTATTTTCTTCGATTTGTTGAAGGTGGTCCATATTAGGAGACTCGCACATACTTTGAGATTTTGCTATTCTTTTTTTTTTGCAGTAGAAACTCGGGGTCAACACTGCTAAAATGTAACAAATACGGTTTTAGCTGTCATATATAGCCATTTTTGTGTGATAAAAGCTTTGGCTGTGGACAAAAACGAGTCCGTTTTAGGCGGCACATTTGGAGTGAACGCTGCCAAAAGTGAGAAAAAGAGAAAAAGCCTAACGGTTTTGAGATTTGTGTTTCTGCAACTGTTTCGACATGTGCAAGTTATCCAGAGAGGGTGAATACAGCGAATAAAACTTTTTTGAGCGCTCTAGCGCCGTTAGTTTGTCAGAACTGAAGGTGGTCCATATTAGGAGCCGGTCCATATTAGGAGCCCTTCCCCTACCACAAATCACCAGCCGGGCTTGCTTTCCGTTCTGTGCAGAGTCGGATTGTTTTGCTGAAGAACAGTGGAACCCGCCCTGTTGAACACTTCTTGATAACGACCATCTGCCCACAACGACCACCCCAAAGGACCCCCACACAAAATATTTTCCCTAAATAATAATTGCCGTTTTTATTGCGACCACCTGTGTAGTACAACAACTTTTGGTTGGTTCCTTAGGTGGTTGTTACAGACAGGTTCAACTGTGGTTGATGTGATTGATACTGGTGTCACATGAAGAGGCAATGCCGCAAAGTCAGGATGGGAATTCTTGGTATGTGTTCAAGTGGAAGGATGTTCTTGTCCCGTGTAACAGACTGTACGGATCTGTGGTGATTATGACGATTGCTATCACGAGATCAGAAGTATCTTTTAATAGTAAAGTCGAACCTGACTATCACGACCACCCAAAGGAACCGACCAATTTAAAGCGGCCGTTATGGACAGGTGGTCGTCATATGAAAAGGTGAATTATATGGATGACAAACTCGTATGGGATCATCCAAAGACGTCAATGTAGGCAGGTGGTCGCTTTCGAGAGGTGGTTCCAATGACAGGTTCGACTGTATCGTCAAAGGATAGTTTTCGTCGGACCCTCGATGTGTCGGGACAGGCGCCACTGTAAATAAGCCACAAGAAAAGTTTTTGGTATCACGGTTTGACATTCAACACTGATGCGAGGCTTATAACCGAGTTCTGTATTGATCTCGGCTTTCGAGGTCTTCATCTCGCACACGTGCCTGTGAAACGAGTACGAGACTTGACAGAAAACAGGGTAATTACTGAATTTAGTGCAGAAATGTATGTACTTTTGGTAATGCAAACTCTTTTTGCTCAGTAAGTTGAGAGAGAGAGAGAGAGAGAGAGAGAGAGAGAGAGAGAGAGAGAGAGAAAGGCGGGGGGGGGGGGGGGGGGTGGGGGTGGAGAGAGAGAGAGAGAGAGATTGATTGATTGATTGATTGATTGAACTTTATTACAGAAAGATGGAGATTTTAGGCATTGCCTAGTCTCGAGAGAGAGAGAGAGAGAGAGAGAGAGAGAGAGAGAGAGAGAGAGAGAGAGAGAGAGAGAGAGAGAGAGAGAGAGAGAGAGAGAGAGAGAGAGAGAGAGAGAGAGAGAGAGAGAGAGAGAGAGAGAGAGAGAGAGAGAGAGAGAGAGAGAGAGAGAGAGAGAGAGAGAGAGAGAGAGAGAGAGGCAGACCGACAGACAGGCAACACGACAGACAGACTGTGTCTGTGTGTGCATTTTAACTTTGACGACTAAGGTGGCGCAACAGAAAATTCAGACATTAATCAACACCGTGTACCTTTAAGATCAGATGGACAACTACAATCTATAATGAAGAGCTGTGGCAAAGGGCGGGTCAGGATGACTACCACACAATGTCCAGAGAGCAGCAAGTCAACCTCATCAGGCTGCGTACTGGCCACAACAGGCTCAATGCTCACATGCACCGAAAGTTCAAGCTGGCGCCATCACCAACCTGTGCCTGCGGTCAAGAAGACCAAACAGCGGAACACATCTTACAGCGATGTCCCTTACTAGATGAGGAACGAAAAGAAGTGTGGCCGTCACCAACTCCCTTGCAGACCAAACTATACGGCAGTCGACAGGAGTTGGAGAAAACGACAACATTTATCACCAGTGCTGGACTGATCGTGTAACCTCTGCGAACGCCAAGAAGAAGAAGAAGAAGGAGTCGGTTGACAGCTAGATCCTGAAGAGGAAATGGGGCTGGATTGGACACTCCCTCAGGAAACCAACACCCAGCATCACCCGCCAGGCTTTCACTTGGAATCCGCAGGGGAAAAGAAAGAAAGGAAGGCCAAGAAACAGCTGCCCTGCGTTTCGTTGCAAGACGACGGGCGCAGTGGCGTGGTGGTAAGACGTCGGCCTCCTAATCGGGAGGTCGTGAGTTCGAATCCCTGTCGCTGCCGCCTGGTGGGTTAAGAGTGGAGATTTTTCCGATCTCCCAGGTCAACTTATATGCAGACCTGCTAGTGACTTAACCCCATTCGTGTGTACACGCAAGCACAAGACCAAGTGCGCACGGAAAAGATCCTGTAATCCATGTCAGAGTTCGGTGGGTTATGGAAACACGAAAATACCCAGCATGCCTACTCAACGAAAGCGGAGTGAAGCTGACTATAGAGTCTAGTTTGGGGAACCCAAATGGGCAAACGAGCTCACACGTAACCAAAACATTCTGGAACGCTGAAGAAGAAGAAGTCTGCCTCCATTCCCACACTATTTTCTGTCTTCCACAATTTACACACTATTTTATGTCTGCCTCAATTTACACACTATTTTATGTCTGCCTCAATTTACACACTATTTTCTGTCTGCCTCAATTTACACACTATTTTATGTCTGCCTCAATTTACACACTATTTTCTGTCTGCCTCAATTTACACACTATTTTTTGTCTGCCTCAATTTACACACTATTTTCTGTCTGCCTCAATTTACACATTATTTTCTTTCTGCCTCCATTTACACATCATTGTCTGTGTTCTTTGTCTGTCTGCCTCAATTTACACATTATTTTTGTCTTCCACAATTTACACACTATTTTATGTCTGCCTCAATTTACACATTATTTTCTGTCTGCCTCAATTTACACATTATTTTCTGTCTGCCTCAATTTACACACTATTTTCTGTCTGCCTCAATTTACACATTATTTTCTGTCTACCTCAATTTACACATTATTTTTTGTCTTCCACAATTTACACATTATTTTCTGTCTGCCTCAATTTACACACTATTTTCTGTCTGTCTCAATGTACACATTAGTTTCTGTCTGCCTACATTTACACATTATTGTCTGTGTTCTTTGTCTGTCTGCCTCCACTTACACACTATTTTCTGTGTTTATTTTCTGTCTGCCGTCAATTAAAGATTATTTTCTGTCTGCGTCTATTTACACACTTTTTCTGTCGGCCTCCATTTACACGATAATTTCTCTGTTTCAGAGAGCGCGAGCCGCGCAGCCAACATGCAGGCGAGTGCAGTGACGTCATCGACACGTCGTCAGCGCGGCGTGCTAACCCGAAGTCGCTCCTTGGCTTCCCCTCTGGCTGACGAGAACCTCTCCCTGCCCTCCAATTCCTACGATTCCGCTGCCGCCCCGGGGAAAGCCAATAAAGGCGGAGCAGGAGGAGGGGAAGGAGGAGGAGGAGTAGAAGGCGCCATACACCATGAAGCAAGCGCGAAGACTACAAAGAAGACGTTGAGGCGCCAGCAGTCCTTGGCTGAGCTCTTTGGCGTCGTCATTTACAAGAGCAAAGTCCAGCTTCAGGAGCTGTTCTCGCGACGAGACAAAGACTCGTCCAAGGGAAAACTCAGAGATGTGTCCCCAATGAGGGACCACGGGGGAGATGGGGGAGATGGGGGAGAAGCGGCAGTGGGGGCGGAGGCAGGTGCAGGTGTGGGGATCACGGAAGAGGCCACAGCGGAGGTGAACAGGTTATCGTCGTTGTCGGCCGCCAGTGGTGTAGGCGCCAGCCCTAACCGCAAAGTGGTGCAGTTGAAAGGACAGCTATTACCGCGAGGTCTTGTGTTGATGCGCAGCTCCCATCCGGAACTTTCGTCCGGCAATGGCAGGTTGCGGAGCAGGACGCCAGAGGAGCTGTTCTGTGTAGACCGCGGTCACAGCCTACACCCCGAGCGCCCGGCGTCCTCTCGTAGCCTGGACACCCTGCAGAGCGACCACCGCAACAACTCGCAAGACCTCAGTCCTCACAGGAACTCCCCCTCGCACGGCTCCGACCGCCTCCTGAAACCCGACAGAGGCTGCAAGGGCAAGGCCACGTTGGTGAAGTCCAACTCGGACAGTCTCTGCCGCATCGTCCTCCCTCCCCCAGGGGAAGGGAGGTCTTCATTGAACAAGGCTTGTTCGGATGTCTGCTTCTTCAGGACCAGCCCCACCCCGCTTCTCCTGCCTAGAGATGCCGAGACGCGCCCTGGGGACAAGCACCTCAACCACAACAACAACCACCAGCGCACCTCACCGAGCAAGCAAAACGGGCTAAGCTCTATCAGCAGTATCCTGGACTGGCTGTTGGTGGGCGGGGTGGAGGCGGCCTACAACGATCCTTTACTCTGCAGCCTGGGTGTGGGCGCCGTGGTGGACATCACCAACGTGGACCCCCACCACGTCCCGCCCGAGAAGAAGACAACCTGCCCCTGCACGTGCGGCAAGAAGCACTTCCGCTCCAAGCTCAACTTAGCCGTGGACGACATCGAGTGGGAGAACATCCAGCAGTACTTCCCTGACGTCAACGCCTTCATCAACGGCTGGAAGAATCGGGAGAGTAAAGTTCTAGTCGTCAGCTATCACGGCAAGTCACGCGGGCCTGCCATCGTCGTGCAGTACCTCATGACCTACTTTCGTATCCCGCTGGAGCGTGCCTTGCAGCACGTGCGTTCGCGACGTCCTCAGACTCGCATCAACCCAGGCTTCATGCGCGCCCTGCAGCGGCTAGAGAAACGCTTGGCGGAGGAGGACAGTAGTGGGGGGTCTCCTTCTCCCCCTCCGGACTTCCCTCCTGATTCCTCGCCGCGAAGTCCTAAGACAGCCTGGGATGAGTGTTGAGATGAACTTGTGGTCGAAATTCTTGTACATCACACTTTGGGTGTCTTCGTCTACACGCTTGGCGTATGGCTGCCTGCATGGCGGGATGAATACGGTCAAACAGGTAAAACCCCGCTCTGGCAAAACACATGAGTGAAAGTGGGAGTTTCATCCCATAAACGAAGAAGAAGAAGAAGAAGAAGAAGAAGAAGAAGGTGGAGGAGGACTAAATGCTGGGGGCCTCCCTTTCCCTCCTTAATTCACTTTACGTAGTCCTAAGACTGACTGAAATGAATATCGAGACAGTCTAGCCGTCAATAGTTGCTGTCGACATCGTCAGTGTATGGTTTTATATGGAAGATAGAATTTTGAGAGGTGTCTAGCAACTCTCATTCTGAAATTCGTCAAGATCTTCTTTTGACTTTGTATCAAGCTAGAAGTCATCATAAAATGCGAGTGGCGACTGACAGGCGATATCCACCTCGGAATCCATTTACATTTTGACTGAGCATTCTGATGAGGTATTATACGGTCGCACAACTCTGGAATCCATCGAGATGGTCGTTTGACGTAAGGACATTATATTGTGGTAAAACACCCTGGGACATTCGTCACATTTCTGTAGAGATCACGCTACCAAATTGCATTTTGAGATTAAAACTTTATAATACAATGTTGTGGTAAGACAGTGTTGAGATGCCCTTTCCTTGACAACACCATACCACGATCAAGGGTACGTTTTGACCCCAGTCTTGAAACTCTGCATGGTATTCTCTGATTTCAAACCACAATTCTGACCACGGACAAAATGGTTTCTTAAAATCTTTTCATTCATGTTTTTCTTCCGTATTTGATACTGACTCTCAGTATAGCTATTGCATTGGACATGATTCTGTACAATGGAACATTCTATTAATTCATTATAGTACACGTCAAACGACTGAGTTTGTGAGCATTGACGATAAGGTTGTGATTCAGGAGTACAAACTATGAGCACCCTTCATTATTGTTGCACTGGATGATTCTTTGATATTATCAATCTTATGTACCATTTTTGAAATTGTCTTTTTTGTATATACATAAACGTGAATTAAGCACTAAAACAGTTCTAAAGGCACGTCCGTGATACTAACTGTGCAGTAGTTGGTGTCAAGAAGTGTACAAAAGGCTCATAACGCCACATTTGCGGAGTTGAAATTTGTAATAAATGACACCATTAATTCATTTTGTGTAGCATGTGATCTCATAATGACACACGTCACCTTAGTTTTGTTGAGTAATTTACGAAACCATATGTTTTACAGTTTGTTTGTTTCCGACGGAATATTTTTGATCTGTCGATGTATGCACCGTTGCGTATGAATTTCCCAAAATGTATGTATTGAAAAAGACTGTGTTTTATACAAAACCCGCTTCAGTCAATGTTGTCATACTGTAACAGTGCTGTTCTCAGCCTCAGAGGACAACAGTTCAGCTGGAACTAGATTGAAAATGCGGACAGGTCTAAATGTCCTTGCTTTGTCTGCTTGGTAGGAAATGTAATGGTCAGAAGGCCTTTTACGTGTCAAAACCATCAGACGGTTGACCGGCCAGGGGTCAGAC
>NC_090247.1:29911939-29914439 GCF_037325665.1 Littorina saxatilis
GCATACTATGCAGGTAATTATAAATACAAGCTGGTGGCAATCGAACATGTAGCAATAGAGTAACAAAAATATGTTCAGAATATACAATGCACAGCATATGTTTGACGTAATACTAAGTTTGGTAAGTCAAAAGGCGTTAAACTACTCAGACATTAAGTGGTTTTTTACACATTTTTTAAAACTTTTTAATGACTTTAGGTGCTTAAAGGATGATGGAAGTGAATTCCAAACTGAAGTACCCGAAAAAGCAAGACTGGTCTTATACAGGTCAATTCGTGGAATTGGTGGGATCAGGTTGACCGACCCATATCTGTGGGTAGCTTTATTAAATAATGATGTAATGTAAATCGGCACTTTACCGTGATACAATTTATGCATGAAAATGGCTTTGTTTAACTTGAGATGCTTTTCCAGTGGAAGAAAGTTAAGCATTTTTAATTTCATATCTGTTGAGGCATAATCCTTTACGATGAGTTTGGCCGAGCGACGATAGAGAGAGTCTAACTTTTTCAAGTGGACATCACTGCTGCCATCCCAGAGCGTCGAAACATAATTAATGTGAGGCATTACATGAGCATGGTGGAACATTTCCAGAGTCCTTCTGTCGGTATATTGCTTTAACTTGGATAGGAGGAAAACGTTCTTGGCTACTTTCTTGCAAATATGCTGTATTTGTGCCTGCCGTGTGCTCTTGATTTGCGCCGGGGGGGGGGGGGGGGGGGGGGGCGATAAGTGAGTAGTTTAAGTGTGAGTTTAGATAGAGCGGACAGCGTCAGATAAACTTTATTTAAACGAGACAGATTAGCCGCGGGTGGAGGAGGAGGATGTTAGATACTTGAGGTAGGCCTAAAGGGATCAGTGTTGGCAGGTAGGGAAGAGAGGGTAGTAAAGCAGGATATCAACACTTAGGCCCGTAATTAGAAAGAGAGGGGAGAGGAGGATTTGTGAACGTCAAGGAGAAGAGCCCAGCCGCAATGTCCATGTTGCCGGGGGGCTTGCACGTGTGATGCATCAGCGGGGGTCTATAAGAACGGGAGAGCAACACATTGTGGTCAGTCCTTACCAGCGCGGCGCAGCGGGCATATGTGCTCTAGAGAGAGAGAGAGAGAGAGAAAGAGAGAGAGGGAGAGGGAAAGAGAGAGAGAGAGAGAGAGAGAGAGAGAGAGAGAGAGAGAGAGAGAGAGAGAGAGGGAGAGAGAGAGAGAGACAGAGAGAGAGAAAGAGAAAGAGAAAGAGAGAGAGAGAGAGAGAGAGAGAGAGAGAGAGAGAGAGAGAGAGAGAGAGAGAGAGAGAGAGAGAGAGAGAGAGAAAGGGAGAGAGGGTATGTAGTATGGGGAAGGGGGCGTCACGATCACGGGAATTAAATGATGAAAAAGTAAAATTTGATTCATGAGTCTCTCCATTGTCACTGTTAAGCTTCCTGTCTCCAAAAAAGACGACTGTAACTTGAGCAAGTACTTTGTCTTGATACCGGGCAAAACTGTGATTTTGTCGGTGTTAAACTTTGATGTGATGCCCCTTAAAAATCGATCGAACAACTCTTGTTATTGTAGCTGACTGTTCGCCACAAAAGTTCTCTACAATGCTCACTTCACACAGACTAATCATCTGTATCAGTAACCAGTATACAGTTTACACTAACGACTTAAATAGTTCTTGTTTACTTTACGCATTTCCGTTTCATTTTGGTATAAATCAGTGCCTCGCCAACATCTTGCAAGCGCGATGATTTTGAGCCTTCTTGTTTCCGTGCATAGCTTAAGGTGATGCCGGTAATTTAGCATGTGCTGAATTCATTTGTGTTTCATAATTTAATGTTTTGAATAAGGAAGAGCACCTTATCTATAACACAAATATTTTAAACCGGGTGCAAAAAAAGAGCACATGATGACACCGGATGTTCAGTATTTTTCGCAAGTTCTTTCTCAGTTGGACAATGTCCAAACAGCACGTGGCAAGTGAAGACTGTAGTATACTGCTCAATTGGTTTGTCAGCTTTATGAGGGTACTTTACATTGCGTTACGTATATGTTGTTTATTTAAAGATATGCAGAATGAATAATACGAGATATATTTTTTACAGCGTAAGAATTAGCTCCGATCTGTGTTTTCTGCACTGTCCGCTCAAGATAACGCCTTTTACATCCCCTTATATTTGGCAGTGCACAGAAACACACATACACACACACACACACACACGAACACGCACACACACACACACACACATACACACACAAACACACACACACACACACACACACACACATACACACACAAACACACACACACACACACACACTTACCGTTCTCGTTCAAACTTTCAGTTTATACTTGACTGAACGTGAAATAAAAAATGTCAAAACCAGAAAGATTTCCTAGCTTCTTTATTTCTTTTCTTGCAGTGACCACTACCTTGGCGAAACCAACCTTTCTGTCATCGCTAGTCAAGAGGGTAAGAAAGTAAAGCAAATATCAGTTTATTTATTCAGGGCTTACAAAG